>NW_019384373.1:136018-161400 GCF_000671375.1 Centruroides sculpturatus | reverse complement strand
AAAAAAATATACGTATTTTGGAAATGTTGAGTCGAATTAGTCTAGAATCGATTAATTTTATGAAAGAAAACCTATCAAACAGCCGTAGTCCGTAAACTATGATTCCTACAAAATTGATTCATAAAGAACGGAACGTATCTACCGTCTTATAGGGGGATCTACTGTATTTATATATTGATATAGTTAACATAGCATTTAATAGTTTGTTATTTGTTGTGGGTTTTGTTACAATAGATCTTAAATTTTATGAAGAAATTTCAAGGAAAGAAAATTGGATTCAGTTGTGGAGATTGTTTTATGTTATCGAAAGAAACTCCTGTAGAGGTAAGACGTATTTAAATTTCTTTTTATTTAAATGCATTAAGGCATGTTCGATAATAGTTACGAGGTCATAATTTGAAGACCGTGGCAGAGGCTTGCCTAGTTTACAACTGTTGTGCTGGCGCTTAGCATCTGTTGTCATAGTGTTCATGATGCGTTTATGAATTGTGGGGGATCTACTGAACGTTTATCTCAACATAGTAAAAAAACGGTTACAACCTCCATGTAAACAGAAGCCAACAATTGGCCGAGTGGATAAAACCACTGAACACTGGTCATTGGCCTCTTGCCAATGTGCTGATCAGGTGGAGATTTCCCGGTCTTTCTTCACGTTTATAACTCCTAAATGGGTCAGTTTCCCATTGAAAGTCCTCCTCGGCTGTTGTTTTTTTCTCAGTTCTTCCTGGACTCTTGCTTTATTTCTTGTTGGACGAGAATGGCCACTGGCCCCACTGGCCGTTGCTTTGTGGAACATATTTCTTCAAAATGTGCTAAGGGTGAAAAGAATAAATTCTGTCGTTGTGTGATACAGTCGGTGGGTGAGCAGACCCGCCACTTGCCACCTTCTGCTTTATGAACTTCATTGAGGGTTTCATCTACGAAGTTGATAAAATCATTTGCTAAAATTCCATAAACTTTTGATTTTATTTCATGTATAATATGATGATTTAACATGAAAAATTGATATTATTTTATTTTTTCAGGTGTTCAATGCATTATACACCGTATTCAACATGTTGCTTAACATACGTGATATCATGTTGGGAACAACTTCAGCATGCATAGATATTAAACCTACGTCACTGTTTAATACCACTTATAGTATGTTACAAGAGTAAATGTCCTTAAGTCCGTAACAAACACACATTACACGGAAGCGTAAAATATAGTGCTAAATTGCACTCATTACTTATGAGTCAGATGGTATAGTGCTAAATTGCACTCATTACTTATGAGTCAGATGGTATTGTTAAGTAACAAATAATAATTAATCGTATATTTATGAAATAATAACAGCTATATAAAGACTTGTGAAGAAACAGTGTGTCTACAACGATCTTTTGATCCAAGTTTATGTCCCGCAAGAGGGATTGGGGGAAAAAGTATATGTTTTTTCAACAACAATTGGAGAACACAATTTTATTCAAAAAGCCTATTGTCATGGGTGAGAAATGGGCAAGTTGGTACAGAAAGAGAGGAAACAGAAGATATCTTGGGATCATTCGGATAAGAAGAGAAAAATGACGAAGGAAAACGATTGTTAGATCTATGTAACAGTCATATATATTGTCGGGATAAAACTATTGAGTCGTCATAGACGATTCAAAAGTTGTATCCCGATTTGGTTAGTTTTGGTAAGAAACTATTGGTAAAAATCTGGTAGTTTTTTGTAAGAAACTACCAGATTTTTAGATATACCTCGTAGTACAAAGGATATCCATGATTTCTTTCCATGTTTGCTCTAGCAAGTTATTCGTGACGATGGCATTGGCATTGAGCAATTCGGTCTCGTAAGACTTGCAGATTGATCATTCTGGTGGTATAAATATTGTCGTTAAGATAACCTGACAGGAAAAAATCTGGGACAGTGGTTTCGGGGAAACAAGGCGGCCAGTAAATTACCTACGATATTCACTCCATCATCCCAGAAAAGTGTCGTTCGGAAGACATATCTGTAGTGTACAATAAAGTGTTGTCATGTTGAAAGTTAACGTGTGATCTCGAATTTCGAGTAATTACAGAGAAATTGCGAAATTGAAAAATTCGATGCTTTTTTACGAACCAAGTTATTTAAAAACAAAAGAATAAATGGTTTAATTATATTCCTTATGTAACAATTAACGTAAAAACAAGAATCATTATGGTCTGTTTGGGGGAAAACAAAATGCTTCAACACGTCCAGGTAGTTTTTAGCTGTCGGTGCTGACAGCGAAAGCTAATAACTAGCTGGACACGTTGGAAAAATCGCAGAAGAATAGACCAAAAGCATGTCTTTTGTCGTGTCTCAGGCCACATCAGTTTTCTTCAAGAGTGTTAAGTACACGTTTACAGCGTGCAAATTTTCTGAGCACTAGATGCGCATGTTATGTCAATTTGCATTTCCAGAGACATAGAAAATGGCCTCGTCTGAGAACGTTGCCATATCCAGTAATCTTGCTTTCGTGTCAATTTGGCCCAGTATAACTACAGCAAACAATCGCCTTCTTGGTTTGTCATTAGATTTGATTTTTCGCAACATTGGATCTTGTAGGCATATAGTTTCAGCCGTGTGCGTATTACATTTGTGCATCTGCAGCTCACAGTATGTTTTCGGAATCGATTTGCATGAACTCTCGAAGAATTCATGACGCACATGCTCTACGTGATCGTCGTACACTCTTGTTTGATGTATCTCTATGCACATTGTTGCCGGCAATTTTCAATGCTTTTCACTGATACTCTTAGAGCCTGGAAGGAATTTTGTACACACATGTTGCAAGTGACTCTGCACAGAAATTACAGAGTTACAGCCACAAAACCATTCCACTGCTTGAATCTTCTCCTGGGTAGTTTGAACATCGCTTGTTCTTGTAGGGTTCAAACTGTGCTGAATAAAACTTGATATTGTAATTCTACCTATGCCTCCCATCACGTTTTGGTGTACATCATACCGAACTTTTCATAATAATTTTAACTCCGGGCGGATGATTGTGGCTATTCTGTAAATGTAAATTATATAAATGTATTAATATGTAAATGATATCGTTTACGACAGGGGTAAATTTACCGTTCTGCTTCTCGTAGGCACTGAAAATGGCTCAACAGTGCCGTTCCCTAAACATTAAGAGTTCGATGGTGAGTTCGTGTTTCGCCAGGACGGGCTGATCACGTGGAGTTTTCCGGGTTTTTTCTACGTCTTTAACGCCTGAATAGGAGCGAGTTATTCTTAAAAGACCTCTCGGAAGGCCTTATTTCCAGCGTAAAAACAATATATAACTACTCACCATGTTACGTAACAGTTTCGTCTTACCACCATAGCTTACTACCTCTCACCCAACGCGTAGACAAGACAAGGAACGATAGATTTTGCCACTTCTAATGATGTGTCTCAGACATTAATTAGAATAAATAAAAAGTATTTTACGTGTTTAAAATTAATGTCTTTATTGCTAGTAAATTACCAGATCGTATTCCTAAGTGGAAAAAGTAATTTAAAATAATTAATATATATATTTTTTTGTATTAAATCTACGACAACACACTTCTTACAATGCTGTAGATATCATAAATAGTACAAAGTTTTTCATTTGTAATGTATGTATATATATATTCTGTAGTAAATCATTAATTATAGTATCACTGTGGATTATTACTGTTGTGTATTTATTTTTTAATTTGTATAAGTTTGTATTCCTCGCATCTTGCGTATAACTATTACGCATGAATAAATAAATAAAATAAAAAATACAAGTGGAAAACAAAGTAAATAGTAGAAATGCACATGTAGACGCTTTAAATTGTCTTCGCTTGTTTATTCCACTCTGTTGATACGTAGAATGGTATGGTCTCACTTCAAGCTGACATTCATTGCACTGATGTCGATTTATCTTAAATCCATATCCTTTTCTCTGTAAGCAGACAGTAACTGAGTGGCTAAAACAATTAACAACTAGTCACAGGTTCTTGCCTGATTAACGGGTTGGCCACGCAGAAGTTTCCTGATTTTCTTAATTTATCTAACACTTAATTGGGATCAGTTTTCCATATAAAGTCTTTCCCGGAAGCATCCTTCCTTAGCAGATCGTGAAAGATTTGAATGCCTAATCCTTTTTAATCGTACAACATAATGCAACATGTTTTGTATGTTAACCATGTTAACCTTTTGCTATGTGTTTTCCTTTGTTTTTGCTTTCCCGGAAGTTGTAAAATAAGTGTTATTCGTGCTATGGCTTTCGTTTAGTATCATTTGTATATTTTTGTTTTGTGAACGTCATGTCAATTACGTATCTGTTAACTAAACTTGTCAACCAAATTTAGTTAATCTGACTGTACACTTAAAATAGGTTCATTACATTAATACTCGACAAGGTCAGTTCATTAGTGATATGAACAATTACCAAAATTCAGTGGTTTTGTGCCCTCGATTACTGCGGGTAGTACTGTTTAGGACGATGCTAAATTGTGGTTTGTTTTTACATTTTTCATTGTAAAATAAAATTTCTTAAGCTGAGAGTGATGATCTTATAACATGATGAGAAATACGACTTTTCGCTATAAAAAAGCACTAAAAGATATAAAATTAGCAATGCATTCTGAACAGTCGCGAAACTACAATATTCCAAGAGGCAGTAATCAAAGATGATGAACACTTTTCTTATTGAAAGCATGTAAATAATAATAATATTTATTTTTGTTATACCTCACCATTTTCAAAATTTGTTTAGAGAAAATTTAAGTATCATAAACATGTAATTTGAGGGTTCAGATTTTGTTTTAGCACGAATTCCAACACGTCTCTTAATACGTTACTACAGCTAGCTCCTACTATGCACGATGACTACACGTTAAGTATGGGCATTAATTATACATAAAATCAATGAAAGAAGTAACTAGTTCTTATTTTATAAAAATTTATTTTATTTTTATAAAACGTTTGACAATAAAATCAAATTAAAAGCAAAATAATTATAAAAAAAAGCTAGCTACAACGTAAAACTTTTTGAAGTCAACAAATGAATTATTCGAATATATTTTTATAATTAATGTTTCAATTTGAATTTTGTGTTATAGACATGCATTTTGTTTATTTATTCTCATATTTGTTTTTTTTCATTCAAGATTTGAGTTACAGAAGCATTGAAAAAAACAATGAATGGGAGCATAGGTTGAGTTGAAAAAGGTCCTGCTTGCGTTCATGGTTCCTGCATGGCTTGAGTTAAAGAATGTTCTGCTTGCATCCGTGATGCCTGCATGGTTTGAGTTGGAGAAGATTGGACCAAAGCAAAGAATGTAGGCAAATGCTGCGTTGAAAAACGTCCTGTTTGCATTCGTTGTTCATCTAAAGTTTGTGTTGAAGAACTTCCCGCTTGCATCGCTAGTTCCAAAAGGGTTTGTGTTGAGGAAAGTCTGGCTTGCCTTGCTAGTTCGAAACCGGTATGCATTGAGCAAGTTTGTATTTGCACCACTGGTACCACACAGTTTTGCGTTGATTGAGTGTTCATACATGGTTTATTCATGGTTTGAGTTGACGAAAGTTCTGCTTGCATCGCTAGTTCCAAAAGGGTTTGTGTTGCGGATGGTTCTCCTTGCACTTGAGGTTCGTGCAGAGATTGTGTTGAGAATTGTCCTGCTTGTACTTGAGGTTCGTGCATAGTTTGTGTTGAGGATTGTCCTGCTTGTACTTGAGGTTCGTGCATAGTTTGTGTTGAGGATTGTCCTGCTTGCACTTGAGGATCGTGCAGAGTTTGTGCTGAGGATTGTCCTGTTTGCACTCGAGGTTCGTGCAGAGTTTGTGTTGAGAATTGTCCTGCTTGTACTTGAGGTTCGTGCATAGTTTGTGTTGAGGATTGTCCTGCTTGCAGTTGAGGTTCGTGCATAGTTTGTGTTGAAGTATATTTTCCTTTCAGATGTAAAAGTTTATAATGCAATTTATACTTGCTTTCTTCGACAAAATATTTTTCACATAGTTCGCAATAATAAGGAGGCCTTTCAGAAATGTTTGCCGTTTTCACATATGTTTCTAAATCTTTTAAATTTGAAAAGGTCTCTTGGCACCTTTCATCTTTGTGTTTACTTGTGCAAGAGTGACAAAGTGAAGATTGTTCGGAAAATGTCGTTCCGCAAGCTTCACAACGATATTTCATTTTTCCCGTAATTCGAGGCACTGTACAAAGGAATAAACTGTAAGTCAGGATCATGAGTTTTGAGCAATGATTTCCAGACAGTTATATATATACACTGACCAGGAGTCAATAGAAAAATTAAGTAAGAAATAGAAACGAAGTAGTGTTAAGAAGTATGGAGTGCGTAATAAAATAAGTGAAGCACGTTACAAGAAAGTATTTACGTGAAAAAAGATAAAAAAAAAAAATTCCCAAAATATGAAATGTGTAATCTAATGTTATTTTAACTAAGGCTCTCGTCTCATATTTTTTATGCTTCAATTCGCGTAGATGACGTACCAAGTGATAATCAATCACAGCTATCCTTAATTAAATTTTTTTAGAATAATTATTTAACACTATGGAGTTGTGGTAGGAAAAGTGCATAATAAGTATAGGTGTTCTAAATTATTATTTATGTAAATAGCAATGATATAAATAAAAAAATATTAATTTTATTCAGAAATTTTAAAGTATGTTATTCGTCTAACATGCTAATTTTCTTCAGTGATATTGATTACTCTCTTCAGTTTATTCATTTTGTTTAAATTGTCTTTAAGATGAGTAAAGGAATAGCAAATAAATATATAATTTCATCGAATGATGAATATTCTTATTATATTTGAAGTTCAAGCACTCATTCAAAGTGGAGAGCAGCAGTAAGCAAACAATGCTCAATTAATTAGCTGCTGACGATGCTTTTTACGAACACCAAATGTATATTATTACTTGTTTTAAACATCTCAAACATAATTAATAAATAAGAAAATATTTATTATACCCGAGAAATTTTCAAGAAACAAACAGATTTGATTAATGTATATAGAAATATGTGGGAATTAGTGACATAATTTTATTATTTCGAAAGAAGTTAGCAATTTATCAATATAATTTATATTTAAAATGCACAGAAAGATAAATTCTATACTTACGCAACTGTTTCTTGATTGACAAAACACAGAATTGCAAATTTGTCGTCTACAAGTATTGCTTCAATTGCTGTTTAGTTACCATAAATGTACTTTAATTGTATTTACGAGGAATGAATATAATTTTTGTTACTAATCAGCAATTTTATTTTTAATTCTTTTTTTTTACAAAAGTTGATAATATTTCCGAATTTTCGGCAAAGAATTGGTACTCCTATGTTAGTAATTTGCATAATTCGTTAGTTTACAGAATCTACTTCAGTAGTAAAGTACGAACAATTCCACTTTTTATATTTTTGAAATGACTTTAAAATATTGGTTCTAAATAAAAGTTTCTTTATATTACGAAGCTTATATAAAAAGCTTTTAAAATTTATCGAAGTTGAAAGTATTCACATTGAAATACATGGTCATGTGATAGTAAAGCGACATTAACGACGTGGCTGTTTCTTTGGTTTACTTATCTAACTGTGTTAATTTCGCTATATATTACAGTCGACCAGGCCGTGAGCCGTTCACAGCCTGGCACATGTATCTGTAAAATCTAAGTGACTCGTACAACATGGAATTCATATAAAACGGAATAATCAACAGTGTTATAGGGGGGGGTCGACTGTACCTGAAAGTTGTTCTTCTGCCAGTTTTGTTTCGTTAAGAAAAGTCCTGCTTTTATCCGTGGTTCCTGAAAGGTTTTTCGTGAAGAAGTCTTGCTTGTATTTGTGGGCTCTTCAAGGTTCGAGTTGCGAAAACGCCTAGTTGCATTTTACGTCCAGGAAGAAAGACAATGGAGTTACAACGTAAAATTTTGTAATGATGTAAAATTAGCAATGTATTTTGAACAGTCGCGAAACTACAATATTGAAAGAGGCAGCGATCAAAGATGATAAACACTTTTTTTTTATTGAAAGCCCGTAAATACAGTCGACCCCCTATAACACTGTAGATAATTCCGTTTTATATGAATTCCATGTTGTTCGAGTCACTTAGATTTTACAAATACGTGAGCAGTTCCCAGCCCGGCACACGTATTTATAAAATCTAAATGACTCGTACAACATGGAATTCATATAACACGGAATTATCTGCAATGTTATAGGGGGGTCTGCTTGTAATAATAATTATTATGGAGTTTCTTATCATTGTCAAAATTAGTGTAGAGAGAATTTAAGTATCAGAAACGTGTAATCCGAAGGTGCAGTTTTTGTTTTTACCACAAATTTTAATACTTCTATTATTTCGTGACTGCAGCAAGCCCCTACTATGTATGATAACTGCACGTTAAGTACGAGCAGAAATTATACGTAAAATCAATAAAGTACCCGGTTTTTTATTTTAAAGATGTATTTAATTTTTCTAAAACGTTTGACAATAAAGTCAATTAAAAGCACAAAAAACTTTTATTCTTTTCTTTTCGTTCAAGATTTGAGTTGCAGAAGGATGGAAGAGAGCAAAAATTGGGAGTATAGGTTGAATCGAAAAATGGCCTGTTTTTATCCATTTTTCTTGCAAGGTTTTAGCTGTTGAAAGCTTTGCATGCATTTATGGTTTGAGTTTACGAAGGCCCTGCTTTTTATCCATGGTTCCTGCAAGGTTTGAGTTGCGGGTAATCCTGCTTTTGTTCGTAGTTCTTGCAATGTTTGAGTTGAAAAATGTCCCGTTTAAATTTGTAGTTCCTGCATGGTTTGAGTTGACGAAGTTCTTATTTTCAACTATGGTTGTTGTAAGGTTTCAGTTGTAGAAGGCTTTGCTTGCTTCCTTGGTTGCTGCTATGTTTGAGTCGAAGATCTTGTTTGCA
Organism: Centruroides sculpturatus; assembly: GCF_000671375.1. Lineage (NCBI taxonomy): Eukaryota > Metazoa > Arthropoda > Arachnida > Scorpiones > Buthidae > Centruroides > Centruroides sculpturatus. Next base: position 152,494 of record NW_019384373.1, on the reverse strand, counting down.
TCGCTGATTTAATATGCGTTAGCGTTGAGGAAGATTCCTCTTGTATCAATGATTTCTGGAATGTTTGAGATGAGGGTGTTTTTCTCACTAGTTCCCTCAGGGTTAGGTTTGAAGAATGAAATATACAGTGCAATTTGTACATTATTTGTTAGGCAAAACTTTTATTACATTTTTCGCAATGATAATCAGACCTTTGAGATTTGTGTACTTTTTCTACGTGCTTCATTAATTTTATTTCACTTCATTTTCAAGTTTGTCTGTACATATTGTACCTTTATTTAGTTGTTTTTCTCTATGGTTTTTCTGTTGTTTTTTCTGGTGCTGTTTGGGAAGTTATTTTATTATTGCATCCACGCTTTCTCGTGGATTCAATAATTTCTCGTGGACATTTTTTATATGCGCTACGTTTTACGTACTTAGAAACACATTCTGTTTCTAAATAGGAACCACAAAGACAAGCCTTTAGTCTGTGCATAATTAGTAACGTGGATCTCTTTTTAATGTTTGGGAACTCTTGTGTAGGATATCAGCAAGTCCTAGATACGAGGTGTGCATCTAATGTCATTTGCAGAAGAATTAAAGGAAATTTTTTTCAATTTCTAGAGTATAATTCAATCCACTTCTAATGCAAAATTTACTAGGGACTGGTTTTTATCAAATGACGTGCATGTTATTCACTGGCCACACGTTCTCTTGATGTTAATCCCATAGAAAACATGTTTGGTGTCTTAGCAAGGTAAGTATGTAGGGATGGAAAGTAATATAAATCAGTAGAATCTGTAAAGATAACAATAACGGATGTTTGGCACGAAATCACAGATGAAAACAATGCCACATAGCGTTCAAGAATAATTAATAAACATGGTAAACGTATTGCTTGATAATACATAAAACCATTTATTTAAATATTGAAGTGGCGCTATTATTTTGGAACTAGTATATCCTATACAACATTGTTAAAATTCATTATCATCTAAATATATAAAATTACTGAATTGTCTTGCAAAACTTCCGCGGGCAAAGTCGCGGGTGACAGCTAATTATTATATAACACCTCCTGCTGAGAATGATGAGAATTGCCGACAATCAAATATCAAATGAACTGTTTTCAATTTGATAAATTTTCTGGAACGTTTACAATCTTTCTATAATCGAACCAATATGCAATAATAAATTCGAATTTAAAACGGTTCGAACATTTAGTTAAAAAATCGAAATACATAGCAATATTTTCTAACAATGTCTGTTATCAATTTAATACACCTAAGTACACAATGAAAACTAAACGTGGTTGAAAACAAAAAATCGCATCTAAAATAGTACAGTAGAAGCCGTTCTTCAGGTTAAGACTTAATTCTTTCCCTCTCCCCCCGCGGAAGGATTTCCGAAAATGCCTTCTTAGTGTGCGTTTCCATGACGTACCCTGTGTACCAAATTTTATTTCTTTACTTTCAGCGGTTTGCTCTGGGCGATGATGAATCAGTGATTCAGTCAGTCAGTCAGGACAAGTAATTTTATATATTTAGATTACTATGGTCGTTGAAATATTGAATATAAATGGTGTTTGATTGCAAAATTCCTGCGGGTAACAGCTAGTCATATGATATGATCATAAATTAATAGTCAAATTCTCTTTTATTGTTGTGTAATGTGCTTATAATTTCTTTATCGTCATTATTTCACAATGACTTTATCATTTCAGAACGGACTACACGTACAACGCAACAAAACCGAATTTTAAAATTCCATTCCCTGAGATATTCAAGATCAAAATTTAGCATGTAAAATCTATGGTTCATTGCTTGTTGCCAGTTGGTCGCGCACTACATGTTAAACAAATTTACGATTTTTCTCAATTTACATCGATCTTTACGATAATTTTTTTCGATCCATATGACATGCATTTAATATGAATGATGTGACTAAAATAAATTTTTTTAAACACGCACACGTGCGCGTGTTTTAATCAGTTGTCGAATCCACATGTAGGATGCTGGCCGAGTTTTGGGCATTTTAAACTTATTGTTTTTGTCAATTGTGACGTTAGAACATCCACGTAATTCCTTGAACTTGAGAGTTTTAAACTGCTTTTCACAAAACGTTAGAAGCAGGTGATCAGTTCGGTGTTTTCGTGTCAGGCTGAATTAGCAAAACTTACGCCGCTGAGTTCAGTTTAAATTTTTCCAAAAAACACCTAGTAATGCTGAAAAAACAAGACTTTTTGAAACGAATTATACGTAAGTTCTCAACAAACGGTCGATCGAAATTGCATAGCAAAGCTAAACTACTGAGAAACTCATACCACAGATATGAGTCATAAAACTGCTATTATTACCTGAAGTTAAAAGAGTTATTTCCAAACAGGTCACCCAAGGGTGCAGTTTTTGTTTTCGTCCCAAGTCCTATACATCCCAAATTACGTTACTGTGGCTAGCACTATTATCTATGATGTTTGCCTCTATTTAATGTGTGGTGTATACATTTGATCAAATCAATGGAGCATTGTTTTCAATTTATAAAGTTTTATTTTATTTTCGAACGCAATTGACAATAGAATCGATTTAAAACACAAAAAGTTCCCAAATTACGAAAGAATTTTAACACATTACAGTACAACTAGGAATTTTAACATACTTGGTACTAATTATTTTAATATACTTTTATAATTGAATTTTCAAAAGTTTGTATTTTAAACATTTTGTTTATTTAGTTTCACATTTACTTTTTCCCTCTTCGTCAAGAGTTTGAGTTGAAAGAGGATGCCCGAAAATAAAAAAATGAGGGCAAAGGTCCTGCTTGCATTTACGGTTCCTGCAAGGTTTCTGTTGAGGAAGAACTTGCTTCTTGTGTCTGTGGTTTGTGCAGAGCTTGAAATGAAGGTTTTGCTTTTTACCGTGGTACCTACAAGGCTCTAGGTAAGGAACGTCTTGCTTTCTTCCGTGATACCTGCATGGCTTTAAGTGAGGAAGAACTTGCTTGTGTTAGTGGTTCCTGCATAGCTTGAGATAAAAGTTTTGCTTTCTTCTGTGGTACCTGAAAGGCCTTAGGTAAGTAACTTCTTGCTTTCTTCCGTGATACCTGCATTGCTTTAAGTGAGGAAGGTTTTGCTTGGATCCGTGGTACTTCCGGTACCTGCAAGGTATCAATTTCAGGTGAGGAAACTTTCAAGATATCTACTTCAGGTGAAGAAACCCTCAAGATATCAATTTCAGGAGAGGAAACTCTCAAGATTTCAATTTCAGATGAGGAAGATCTTGTTTGCACCTCCAACAGTTTATATCGAGAACGTCTTGCTCTTCTCATTAGATTCTTCGAGGTTCGATGAAGTGTACAATGAATCTTATACATTGTTATATCATCAAACTGTTTATTACATATTTCACAAATATAATTAGACCTTTTAGATTTGTGTACACTTTTTACATGGTTTTGTAAATCTCCATCATTCTCAAATATCTGTTTGCAAGTTATACATGTATATTGTTGTTTTCCTGTATGTCTGTTTTGATGCTGTTCGAAAGCTTTTCTTACAGTGAATCCACGATTGCATATTTCGCACATATGCCAGCTCACTTCTGAGTGGATTTTCTTATGTATATCTAAATATTTTAAATCTTGAAATACTAGTAAGCATCTATCACACTTGAATGTCTTTTTTGCATGAGTCGTCTGATGATCAAGATATGCACTTTTTTCAGAAAATGTCATTCCGCAATCTGAACACGTATATTCCATTTTTTTGCATTGGGAAGCAATAAAATACACATTAGTCGAGAATACGAGTTCTGAACAATAGATTCCAGATAGTAATATACACCTAGTATTAAATAAAGGATTGAAAGAGGAAATCGAAAAACGTAGTAGTAGTTAAGAAGTATGAAATGCGTAATAAAATAAGTGATACGATGACATGACGTAACTTCCTGTTTACACCGAAAGATACTATATAGTTAATTTGGGCCTTCNCTTGTTTATTCCACTCTGTTGATACGTAGAATGGTATGGTCTCACTTCAAGCTGACATTCATTGCACTGATGTCGATTTATCTTAAATCCATATCCTTTTCTCTGTAAGCAGACAGTAACTGAGTGGCTAAAACAATTAACAACTAGTCACAGGTTCTTGCCTGATTAACGGGTTGGCCACGCAGAAGTTTCCTGATTTTCTTAATTTATCTAACACTTAATTGGGATCAGTTTTCCATATAAAGTCCTTCCCGGAAGCATCCTTCCTTAGCAGATCGTGAAAGATTTGAATGCCTAATCCTTTTTAATCGTACAACATAATGCAACATGTTTTGTATGTTAACCATGTTAACCTTTTGCTATGTGTTTTCCTTTGTTTTTGCTTTCCCGGAAGTTGTAAAATAAGTGTTATTCGTGCTATGGCTTTCGTTTAGTATCATTTGTATATTTTTGTTTTGTGAACGTCATGTCAATTACGTATCTGTTAACTAAACTTGTCAACCAAATTTAGTTAATCTGACTGTACACTTAAAATAGGTTCATTACATTAATACTCGACAAGGTCAGTTCATTAGTGATATGAACAATTACCAAAATTCAGTGGTTTTGTGCCCTCGATTACTGCGGGTAGTACTGTTTAGGACGATGCTAAATTGTGGTTTGTTTTTACATTTTTCATTGTAAAATAAAATTTCTTAAGCTGAGAGTAATGATCTTATAACATGATGAGAAATACGACTTTTCGCTATAAAAAAGCACTAAAAGATATAAAATTAGCAATGCATTCTGAACAGTCGCGAAACTACAATATTCCAAGAGGCAGTAATCAAAGATGATGAACACTTTTCTTATTGAAAGCATGTAAATAATAATAATATTTATTTTTGTTATACCTCACCATTTTCAAAATTTGTTTAGAGAAAATTTAAGTATCATAAACATGTAATTTGAGGGTTCAGATTTTGTTTTAGCACGAATTCCAACACGTCTCTTAATACGTTACTACAGCTAGCTCCTACTATGCACGATGACTACACGTTAAGTATGGGCATTAATTATACATAAAATCAATGAAAGAAGTAACTAGTTCTTATTTTATAAAAATTTATTTTATTTTTATAAAACGTTTGACAATAAAATCAAATTAAAAGCAAAATAATTATAAAAAAAAAGCTAGCTACAACGTAAAACTTTTTGAAGTCAACAAATGAATTATTCGAATATATTTTTATAATTAATGTTTCAATTTGAATTTTGTATTATAGACATGCATTTTGTTTATTTATTCTCATATTTGTTTTTTTTTCCATTCAAGATTTGAGTTACAGAAAGATTGAAAAAAAACAATGAATGGGAGCATAGGTTGAGTTGAAAAAGGTCCTGCTTGCGTTCATGGTTCCTGCATGGCTTGAGTTAAAGAATGTTCTGCTTGCATCCGTGATGCCTGCATGGTTTGAGTTGGAGAAGATTGGACCAAAGCAAAGAATGTAGGCAAATGCTGCGTTGAAAAACGTCCTGTTTGCATTCGTTGTTCATCTAAAGTTTGTGTTGAAGAACTTCCCGCTTGCATCGCTAGTTCCAAAAGGGTTTGTGTTGAGGAAAGTCTGGCTTGCCTTGCTAGTTCGAAACCGGTATGCATTGAGCAAGTTTGTATTTGCACCACTGGTACCACACAGTTTTGCGTTGATTGAGTGTTCATACATGGTTTATTCATGGTTTGAGTTGACGAAAGTTCTGCTTGCATCGCTAGTTCCAAAAGGGTTTGTGTTGCGGATGGTTCTCCTTGCACTTGAGGTTCGTGCAGAGATTGTGTTGAGAATTGTCCTGCTTGTACTTGAGGTTCGTGCATAGTTTGTGTTGAGGATTGTCCTGCTTGCAGTTGAGGTTCGTGCATAGTTTGTGTTGAAGTATATTTTCCTTTCAGATGTAAAAGTTTATAATGCAATTTATACTTGCTTTCTTCGACAAAATATTTTTCACATAGTTCGCAATAATAAGGAGGCCTTTCAGAAATGTTTGCCGTTTTCACATATGTTTCTAAATCTTTTAAATTTGAAAAGGTCTCTTGGCACCTTTCATCTTTGTGTTTACTTGTGCAAGAGTGACAAAGTGAAGATTGTTCGGAAAATGTCGTTCCGCAAGCTTCACAACGATATTTCATTTTTCCCGTAATTCGAGGCACTGTACAAAGGAATAAACTGTAAGTCAGGATCATGAGTTTTGAGCAATGATTTCCAGACAGTTATATATATACACTGACCAGGAGTCAATAGAAAAATTAAGTAAGAAATAGAAACGAAGTAGTGTTAAGAAGTATGGAGTGCGTAATAAAATAAGTGAAGCACGTTACAAGAAAGTATTTACGTGAAAAAAGATAAAAAAAAAAAATTCCCAAAATATGAAATGTGTAATCTAATGTTATTTTAACTAAGGCTCTCGTCTCATATTTTTTATGCTTCAATTCGCGTAGATGACGTACCAAGTGATAATCAATCACAGCTATCCTTAATTAAATTTTTTTAGAATAATTATTTAACACTATGGAGTTGTGGTAGGAAAAGTGCATAATAAGTATAGGTGTTCTAAATTATTATTTATGTAAATAGCAATGATATAAATAAAAAAATATTAATTTTATTCAGAAATTTTAAAGTATGTTATTCGTCTAACATGCTAATTTTCTTCAGTGATATTGATTACTCTCTTCAGTTTATTCATTTTGTTTAAATTGTCTTTAAGATGAGTAAAGGAATAGCAAATAAATATATAATTTCATCGAATGATGAATATTCTTATTATATTTGAAGTTCAAGCACTCATTCAAAGTGGAGAGCAGCAGTAAGCAAACAATGCTCAATTAATTAGCTGCTGACGATGCTTTTTACGAACACCAAATGTATATTATTACTTGTTTTAAACATCTCAAACATAATTAATAAATAAGAAAATATTTATTATACCCGAGAAATTTTCAAGAAACAAACAGATTTGATTAATGTATATAGAAATATGTGGGAATTAGTGACATAATTTTATTATTTCGAAAGAAGTTAGCAATTTATCAATATAATTTATATTTAAAATGCACAGAAAGATAAATTCTATACTTACGCAACTGTTTCTTGATTGACAAAACACAGAATTGCAAATTTGTCGTCTACAAGTATTGCTTCAATTGCTGTTTAGTTACCATAAATGTACTTTAATTGTATTTACGAGGAATGAATATAATTTTTGTTACTAATCAGCAATTTTATTTTTAATTCTTTTTTTTTACAAAAGTTGATAATATTTCCGAATTTTCGGCAAAGAATTGGTACTCCTATGTTAGTAATTTGCATAATTCGTTAGTTTACAGAATCTACTTCAGTAGTAAAGTACGAACAATTCCACTTTTTATATTTTTGAAATGACTTTAAAATATTGGTTTTAAATAAAAGTTTCTTTATATTACGAAGCTTATATAAAAAGCTTTTAAAATTTATCGAAGTTGAAAGTATTCACGTTGAAATACATGGTCATGTGATAGTAAAGCGACATTAACGACGTGGCTGTTTCTTTGGTTTACTTATCTAACTGTGTTAATTTCGCTATATATTACAGTCGACCAGGCCGTGAGCCGTTCACAGCCTGGCACATGTATCTGTAAAATCTAAGTGACTCGTACAACATGGAATTCATATAAAACGGAATAATCAACAGTGTTATAGGGGGGGGTCGACTGTACCTAAAAGTTGTTCTTCTGCCAGTTTTGTTTCGTTAAGAAAAGTCCTGCTTTTATCCGTGGTTCCTGAAAGGTTTTTCGTGAAGAAGTCTTGCTTGTATTTGTGGGCTCTTCAAGGTTCGAGTTGCGAAAACGCCTAGTTGCATTTTACGTCCAGGAAGAAAGACAATGGAGTTACAACGTAAAATTTTGTAATGATGTAAAATTAGCAATGTATTTTGAACAGTCGCGAAACTACAATATTGAAAGAGGCAGCGATCAAAGATGATAAACACTTTTTTTTATTGAAAGCCCGTAAATACAGTCGACCCCCTATAACACTGTAGATAATTCCGTTTTATATGAATTCCATGTTGTTCGAGTCACTTAGATTTTACAAATACGTGAGCAGTTCCCAGCCCGGCACACGTATTTATAAAATCTAAATGACTCGTACAACATGGAATTCATATAACACGGAATTATCTGCAATGTTATAGGGTGGTCTGCTTGTAATAATAATTATTATGGAGTTTCTTATCATTGTCAAAATTAGTGTAGAGAGAATTTAAGTATCAGAAACGTGTAATCCGAGGGTGCAGTTTTTGTTTTTACCACAAATTTTAATACTTCTATTATTTCGTGACTGCAGCAAGCCCCTACTATGTATGATAACTGCACGTTAAGTACGAGCAGAAATTATACGTAAAATCAATAAAGTACCCGGTTTTTTATTTTAAAGATGTATTTAATTTTTCTAAAACGTTTGACAATAAAGTCAATTAAAAGCACAAAAGACTTTTATTCTTTTCTTTTCGTTCAAGATTTGAGTTGCAGAAGGATGGAAGAGAGCAAAAATTGGGAGTATAGGTTGAATCGAAAAATGGCCTGTTTTTATCCATTTTTCTTGCAAGGTTTTAGCTGTTGAAAGCTTTGCATGCATTTATGGTTTGAGTTTACGAAGGCCCTGCTTTTTATCCATGGTTCCTGCAAGGTTTGAGTTGCGGGTAATCCTGCTTTTGTTCGTAGTTCTTGCAATGTTTGAGTTGAAAAATGTCCCGTTTAAATTTGTAGTTCCTGCATGGTTTGAGTTGACGAAGTTCTTATTTTCAACTATGGTTGTTGTAAGGTTTCAGTTGTAGAAGGCTTTGCTTGCATCCTTGGTTGCTGCTATGTTTGAGTCGAAGATCTTGTTTGCATCGCTGATTTAATACGCGTTAGCGTTGAGGAAGATTCCTCTTGTATCAATGATTTCTGGAATGTTTGAGATGAGGGTGTTTTTCTCACTAGTTCCCTCAGGGTTAGGTTTGAAGAATGAAATATACAGTGCAATTTGTACATTATTTGTTAGGCAAAACTTTTATTACATTTTTCGCAATGATAATCAGACCTTTGAGATTTGTGTACTTTTTCTACGTGCTTCATTAATTTTATTTCACTTCATTTTCAAGTTTGTCTGTACATATTGTACCTTCATTTAGTTGTTTTTCTCTATGGTTTTTCTGTTGTTTTTTCTGGTGCTGTTTGGGAAGTTATTTTATTATTGCATCCACGCTTTCTCGTGGATTCAATAATTTCTCGTGGACATTTTTTATATGCGCTACGTTTTACGTACTTAGAAACACATTCTGTTTCTAAATAGGAACCACAAAGACAAGCCTTTAGTCTGTGCATAATTAGTAACGTGGATCTCTTTTTAATGTTTGGGAACTCTTGTGTAGGATATCAGCAAGTCCTAGATACGAGGTGTGCATCTAATGTCATTTGCAGAAGAATTAAAGGAAATTTTTTTCAATTTCTAGAGTATAATTCAATCCACTTCTAATGCAAAATTTACTAGGGACTGGTTTTTATCAAATGACGTGCATGTTATTCACTGGCCACACGTTCTCTTGATGTTAATCCCATAGAAAACATGTTTGGTGTCTTAGCAAGGTAAGTATGTAGGGATGAAAAGTAATATAAATCAGTAGAATCTGTAAAGATAACAATAACGGATGTTTGGCACGAAATCACAGATGAAAACAATGCCACATAGCGTTCAAGAATAATTAATAAACATGGTAAACGTATTGCTTGATAATACATAAAACCATTTATTTAAATATTGAAGTGGCGCTATTATTTTGGAACTAGTATATCCTATACAACATTGTTAAAATTCATTATCATCTAAATATATAAAATTACTGAATTGTCTTGCAAAACTTCCGCGGGCAAAGTCGCGGGTAACAGCTAATTATTATATAACACCTCCTGCTGAGAATGATGAGAATTGCCGACAATCAAATATCAAATGAACTGTTTTCAATTTGATAAATTTTCTGGAACGTTTACAATCTTTCTATAATCGAACCAATATGCAATAATAAATTCGAATTTAAAACGGTTCGAACATTTAGTTAAAAAATCGAAATACATAGCAATATTTTCTAACAATGTCTGTTATCAATTTAATACACCTAAGTACACAATGAAAACTAAACGTGGTTGAAAACAAAAAATCGCATAGTACAGTAGAAGCCGTTCTTCAGGTTAAGACTTAATTCTCTCCCTCTCCCCCCGCAGGATTTCCGAAAATGCCTTAGTGTGCGTTTCCATGACGTACCCTGTGTACCAAATTTTATTTCTTTACTTTCAGCGGTTTGCTCTGGGCGATGATGAATCAGTGATTCAGTCAGTCAGTCAGGACAAGTAATTTTATATATTTAGATTACTATGGTCGTTGAAATATTGAATATAAATGGTGTGTGATTGCAAAATTCCTGCGGGTAACAGCTAGTCATATGATATGATCATAAATTAATAGTCAAATTCTCTTTTATTGTTGTGTAATGTGCTTATAATTTCTTTATCGTCATTATTTCACAATGACTTTATCATTTCAGAACGGACTACACGTACAACGCAACAAAACCGAATTTTAAAATTCCATTCCCTGAGATATTCAAGATCAAAATTTAGCATGTAAAATCTATGGTTCATTGCTTGTTGCCAGTTGGTCGCGCACTACATGTTAAACAAATTTACGATTTTTCTCAATTTACATCGATCTTTACGATAATTTTTTTCGATCCATATGACATGCATTTAATATGAATGATGTGACTAAAATAAATTTTTTTAAACACGCACACGTGCGCGTGTTTTAATCAGTTGTCGAATCCACATGTAGGATGCTGGCCGAGTTTTGGGCATTTTAAACTTATTGTTTTTGTCAATTGTGACGTTAGAACATCCACGTAATTCCTTGAACTTGAGAGTTTTAAACTGCTTTTCACAAAACGTTAGAAGCAGGTGATCAGTTCGGTGTTTTCGTGTCAGGCTGAATTAGCAAAACTTACGCCGCTGAGTTCAGTTTAAATTTTTCCAAAAAACACCTAGTAATGCTGAAAAAACAAGACTTTTTGAAACGAATTATACGTAAGTTCTCAACAAACGGTCGATCGAAATTGCATAGCAAAGCTAAACTACTGAGAAACTCATACCACAGATATGAGTCATAAAACTGCTATTATTACCTGAAGTTAAAAGAGTTATTTCCAAACAGGTCACCCAAGGGTGCAGTTTTTGTTTTCGTCCCAAGTCCTATACATCCCAAATTACGTTACTGTGGCTAGCACTATTATCTATGATGTTTGCCTCTATTTAATGTGTGGTGTATACATTTGATCAAATCAATGGAGCATTGTTTTCAATTTATAAAGTTTTATTTTATTTTCGAACGCAATTGACAATAGAATCGATTTAAAACACAAAAAGTTCCCAAATTACGAAAGAATTTTAACACATTACAGTACAACTAGGAATTTTAACATACTTGGTACTAATTATTTTAATATACTTTTATAATTGAATTTTCAAAAGTTTGTATTTTAAACATTTTGTTTATTTAGTTTCACATTTACTTTTTCCCTCTTCGTCAAGAGTTTGAGTTGAAAGAGGATGCCCGAAAATAAAAAAATGAGGGCAAAGGTCCTGCTTGCATTTACGGTTCCTGCAAGGTTTCTGTTGAGGAAGAACTTGCTTCTTGTGTCTGTGGTTTGTGCAGAGCTTGAAATGAAGGTTTTGCTTTTTACCGTGGTACCTACAAGGCTCTAGGTAAGGAACGTCTTGCTTTCTTCCGTGATACCTGCATGGCTTTAAGTGAGGAAGAACTTGCTTGTGTTAGTGGTTCCTGCATAGCTTGAGATAAAAGTTTTGCTTTCTTCTGTGGTACCTGAAAGGCCTTAGGTAAGTAACTTCTTGCTTTCTTCCGTGATACCTGCATTGCTTTAAGTGAGGAAGGTTTTGCTTGGATCCGTGGTACTTCCGGTACCTGCAAGGTATCAATTTCAGGTGAGGAAACTTTCAAGATATCTACTTCAGGTGAAGAAACCCTCAAGATATCAATTTCAGGAGAGGAAACTCTCAAGATTTCAATTTCAGATGAGGAAGATCTTGTTTGCACCTCCAACAGTTTATATCGAGAACGTCTTGCTCTTCTCATTAGATTCTTCGAGGTTCGATGAAGTGTACAATGAATCTTATACATTGTTATATCATCAAACTGTTTATTACATATTTCACAAATATAATTAGACCTTTTAGATTTGTGTACACTTTTTACATGGTTTTGTAAATCTCCATCATTCTCAAATATCTGTTTGCAAGTTATACATGTATATTGTTGTTTTCCTGTATGTCTGTTTTGATGCTGTTCGAAAGCTTTTCTTACAGTGAATCCACGATTGCATATTTCGCACATATGCCAGCTCACTTCTGAGTGGATTTTCTTATGTATATCTAAATATTTTAAATCTTGAAATACTAGTAAGCATCTATCACACTTGAATGTCTTTTTTGCATGAGTCGTCTGATGATCAAGATATGCACTTTTTTCAGAAAATGTCATTCCGCAATCTGAACACGTATATTCCATTTTTTTGCATTGGGAAGCAATAAAATACACATTAGTCGAGAATACGAGTTCTGAACAATAGATTCCAGATAGTAATATACACCTAGTATTAAATAAAGGATTGAAAGAGGAAATCGAAAAACGTAGTAGTAGTTAAGAAGTATGAAATGCGTAATAAAATAAGTGATACGATGACATGACGTAACTTCCTGTTTACACCGAAAGATACTATATAGTTAATTTGGGCCTTCCATCTCTAAGATAGTCTCCTTTTTCAAATTAAAGAAAGACGACTGTGGAAATTTATATGTCTACAAATGAACAATTTTAAACAAAATTTTGGGACTATAAACTATTTTCATTATCTAATACGTTAATTTCTATCACTAGCATTGATTACCCTTTTCAGATTATTCATGTTATTGAAATTTTCATGATGATTAAAGGGATAGGGAGTAAAAATAAGCGATACAAATACAGTCCACCCCCCTATAACACTGTTGATTATTCCGTTTTATATGAATTCCATGTTGTATGAGTCACTTAGATTTTACAAATATGTGTGAACGGCTCACGTATTTTTAAAATCTAAGTGACTCGTACAACATGGAATTCATATATAACGGAATAATCAGCAGTGTTATAGGGGGGTCGACTGTACATGCTTCGAGATTAGTATTAAAAAACTGTTTCATAATTCTCATAATTAATGTGAAGAACGATAATCGAAAATGTTTTTTGTTATATTTANGAGGATTGTCCTGCTTGTACTTGAGGTTCGTGCATAGTTTGTGTTGAGGATTGTCCTGCTTGCAGTTGAGGTTCGTGCATAGTTTGTGTTGAAGTATATTTTCCTTTCAGATGTAAAAGTTTATAATGCAATTTATACTTGCTTTCTTCGACAAAATATTTTTCACATAGTTCGCAATAATAAGGAGGCCTTTCAGAAATGTTTGCCGTTTTCACATATGTTTCTAAATCTTTTAAATTTGAAAAGGTCTCTTGGCACCTTTCATCTTTGTGTTTACTTGTGCAAGAGTGACAAAGTGAAGATTGTTCGGAAAATGTCGTTCCGCAAGCTTCACAACGATATTTCATTTTTCCCGTAATTCGAGGCACTGTACAAAGGAATAAACTGTAAGTCAGGATCATGAGTTTTGAGCAATGATTTCCAGACAGTTATATATATACACTGACCAGGAGTCAATAGAAAAATTAAGTAAGAAATAGAAACGAAGTAGTGTTAAGAAGTATGGAGTGCGTAATAAAATAAGTGAAGCACGTTACAAGAAAGTATTTACGTGAAAAAAGATAAAAAAAAAAAATTCCCAAAATATGAAATGTGTAATCTAATGTTATTTTAACTAAGGCTCTCGTCTCATATTTTTTATGCTTCAATTCGCGTAGATGACGTACCAAGTGATAATCAATCACAGCTATCCTTAATTAAATTTTTTTAGAATAATTATTTAACACTATGGAGTTGTGGTAGGAAAAGTGCATAATAAATATAGGTGTTCTAAATTATTATTTATGTAAATAGCAATGATATAAATAAAAAAATATTAATTTTATTCAGAAATTTTAATGTGTCTCAGACATTAATTAAAATAAATAAAAAGTATTTTACGTGTTTAAAATTAATGTATTTATTGCTAGTAAATTACCAGATCGTATTCCTAAGTGGAAAAAGTAATTTAAAATAATTAATATATATATTTTTTTGTATTAAATCTACGACAACACACTTCTTACAATGCTGTAGATATCATAAATAGTACAAAGTTTTTCATTTGTAATGTATGTATATATATATTCTGTAGTAAATCATTAATTATAGTATCACTGTGGATTATTACTGTTGTGTATTTATTTTTTAATTTGTATAAGTTTGTATTCCTCGCATCTTGCGTATAACTATTACGCATGAATAAATAAATAAAATAAAAAATACAAGTGGAAAACAAAGTAAATAGTAGAAATGCACATGTAGACGCTTTAAATTGTCTTCGCTTGTTTATTCCACTCTGTTGATACGTAGAATGGTACGGTTTCACTTCAAGCTGACATTCATTGCACTGAACTGATGTCGATTTATCTTAAATCCATATCCTTTTCTCTGTAAGCAGACAGTAACTGAGTGGCTAAAACAATTAACAACTAGTCACAGGTTCTTGCCTGATTAACGGGTTGGCCACGCAGAAGTTTCCTGATTTTCTTAATTTATCTAACACTTAATTGGGATCAGTTTTCCATATAAAGTCCTTCCCGGAAGCATCCTTCCTTAGCAGATCGTGAAAGATATGAATGCCTAATCCTTTTTAATCGTACAACATAATGCAACATGTTTTGTATGTTAACCATGTTAACCTTTTGCTATGTGTTTTCCTTTGTTTTTGCTTTCCCGGAAGTTGTAAAATAAGTGTTATTCGTGCTATGGCTTTCGTTTAGTATCATTTGTATATTTTTGTTTTGTGAACGTCATGTCAATTACGTATCTGTTAACTAAACTTGTCAACCAAATTTAGTTAATCTGACTGTACACTTAAAATAGGTTCATTACATTAATACTCGACAAGGTCAGTTCATTAGTGATATGAACAATTACCAAAATTCAGTGGTTTTGTGCCCTCGATTACTGCGGGTAGTACTGTTTAGGACGATGCTAAATTGTGGTTTGTTTTTACATTTTTCATTGTAAAATAAAATTTCTTAAGCTGAGAGTGATGATCTTATAACATGATGAGAAATACGACTTTTCGCTATAAAAAAGCACTAAAAGATATAAAATTAGCAATGCATTCTGAACAGTCGCGAAACTACAATATTCCAAGAGGCAGTAATCAAAGATGATGAACACTTTTCTTATTGAAAGCATGTAAATAATAATAATATTTATTTTTGTTATACCTCACCATTTTCAAAATTTGTTTAGAGAAAATTTAAGTATCATAAACATGTAATTTGAGGGTTCAGATTTTGTTTTAGCACGAATTCCAACACGTCTCTTAATACGTTACTGCAGCTAGCTCCTACTATGCACGATGACTACACGTTAAGTATGGGCATTAATTATACATAAAATCAATGAAAGAAGTAACTAGTTCTTATTTTATAAAAATTTATTTTATTTTTATAAAACGTTTGACAATAAAATCAAATTAAAAGCAAAATAATTATAAAAAAAAAAGCTAGCTACAACGTAAAACTTTTTGAAGTCAACAAATGAATTATTCGAATATATTTTTATAATTAATGTTTCAATTTGAATTTTGTATTATAGACATGCATTTTGTTTATTTATTCTCATATTTGTTTTTTTTTTTTCCATTCAAGATTTGAGTTACAGAAAGATTGAAAAAAAAACAATGAATGGGAGCATAGGTTGAGTTGAAAAAGGTCCTGCTTGCGTTCATGGTTCCTGCATGGCTTGAGTTAAAGAATGTTCTGCTTGCATCCGTGATGCCTGCATGGTTTGAGTTGGAGAAGATTGGACCAAAGCAAAGAATGTAGGCAAATGCTGCGTTGAAAAACGTCCTGTTTGCATTCGTTGTTCATCTAAAGTTTGTGTTGAAGAACTTCCCGCTTGCATCGCTAGTTCCAAAAGGGTTTGTGTTGAGGAAAGTCTGGCTTGCCTTGCTAGTTCGAAACCGGTATGCATTGAGCAAGTTTGTATTTGCACCACTGGTACCACACAGTTTTGCGTTGATTGAGTGTTCATACATGGTTTATTCATGGTTTGAGTTGACGAAAGTTCTGCTTGCATCGCTAGTTCCAAAAGGGTTTGTGTTGCGGATGGTTCTCCTTGCACTTGAGGTTCGTGCAGAGATTGTGTTGAGAATTGTCCTGCTTGTACTTGAGGTTCGTGCATAGTTTGTGTTGAGGATTGTCCTGCTTGTACTTGAGG
>NW_019384373.1:123295-131799 GCF_000671375.1 Centruroides sculpturatus | reverse complement strand
AATTCGAACAAAACATTCGAAATAGAAAGCCACTTTCAACCACTTTCAGCCTCATATCTCCCGCACCCTTATAGCTATCGAGACGCAACCACCCCTATGCACGAATGGAGACTTGGGGCTACCACCACATACAAACACCATTCACGTGCGATGTGTAGTTTTTGCGGAAAAGTGAAATATAGGGACATACATGTCCATTTATATATATGTATATATAGATTTTTACGTGTTACCAAGCTTCTTTTTAACCGTAGATAACTAATCATTCGTAAAAATGATGAACGAAATAAACTAGTCCTTTGTTTCGTATTGCACGAATTCGCGTAACACGACACCTTTTTGGAACGCAACTGCACTATTATACGAATTATTAAGATTTTTTTTTTGTATTCGAAATTAGTGTGTTTAAAATCACTATTTAATATTACTTCCTTAAACAGGATATTTCTCATTTTGTGATATTCGATGCGAAATTTTGTAATACCCAGTATAATGTCTGTAGATCGATTGGCCGGTTGTAAGTTTAAAGAATCTGCGCGACAATTAAACATGATTTTACAAATGTACACAACATCACAAGACCAATATTTTGAAGAAGCCGGAAGTTATTGACGTTTTTGTAGAATATAACGATGAAAATGTACGTCCATTCTCAAACCTGCAGGTTTTAAACTGCTTTACACAATATGTTAGAAAAATATCACTGCATTTTAGCATGCGATAAGGTGCTGATGACCTTATGGTTTTTGGGCAAACGTGAGGCATATAGTTACATATTAATTAACAACACATACAGTACTACGAAATAACTTTAACCAGTAATCCTGCAGTTTACGTTGATCAACACTAACCTCTTCGTAATAATTTTCATGTAGTAATAAGATATTTAATATATTGGTCTCTCATCGCTGCTCTCTCAGAACTTGTTCAACAGTTTATCAAATGGTCTTTATAAAATCAAGCGCAGCAAATTAATCAAAGTTTTTCTAACAAGAGTGTTCTTCCAGGTGTAGTAGAAGCTATTGATGGCACTCACATTAAAATACCATCTTCACAGATACACGCAGTCGCGTATGTAAACGGTCGCGGTTACCATTCTATAATCTTACAAGGTATATGGTGTCACTTTTGATACAAAGTAATTTAGTGGATGAATAGAAAATTATCACAGCGTTTCATATATTAATGTAGATAATCACTTTTTATGAATTTTCTTTAATTCAATCTGAAGTTCTACAGTACAGTCTGCACTCTAATGATGTTTTATTAACTCCTTCGTTTTCAGCTGTGTGTGACAATCTCATGATTTTCATCCCCTGTCATGCTGGCAAATGTGGCCGTATTTATGATCCGAGGTTTATGCCCGCTTTTCATTGTTCCGAATAATAACCAAGAAAGCTGAAACAATGTTTTCTTATTACTCCCATATTATCAGAGATGTTGCGTATGCAATCAATAATCATTTGATAAAACCTTACAATGGGCACTTGAAGGTGCTCAAATCAGATACAATAAGTAATTCGTCATCTAGAAGTGTATTTGAACGGTCATTTCTTCACCTCGAAGGTGGAGAAGACTGCATTATTTAGTCATGTAAAAAAATGGAGTCGAAACCGACTGTTGTAATGGTTTCTTGTGTGTTACACAACATTTGCATTACAAGAGGGGAGATCCTATAAAATGAAAATATTGAAGTGGAACAAGTATGTCAATTTTTCTTACCCTAAGTTTTGGTATTTTATACATGTATAACAACTAACATTTTTAATGCTTTCCATTCAGGCAATCATAACCTTGGAGTCAGGGATGAGAAATTTATGTCTTTTTTAAATAAAACAACAATACACGTTTTATTTAGAAACCTTTGTTTTTTTTTGTTTTAAAACAGTTTTATATTACATTATAAAATACTGTTTTAAAACAATGTTTTAAATTTAAATAAAAAATGTTATATTACATAAATTTAGTAAATACACTTTTTCTGACTTGTGAGCTAAACGTGAGCGTGGAAATGGGAAAATTTTCTCACTCTCACGGGTCATGAAAGCACGTGGCACGCGACTTTTATCACTAAGAAGAGATTTCCTGACAGCACACGCCAGTTAATACTGTTAGCAATACAGCTAATGTATTGTAATTAGGGTTTCTCATTTCCTGATCTTTTGCTTTTATCCGGGATCACGGAAAATTCCGGGACAAATTAATTATTTTTAAGATATACAAAATATCATAGAAACAAATGATATAATTATTTGTCATTTTTAAGGTAATTTAATACGTTCTGTAACTTCCAAAATCGTATTAATAATGCTGTGTAAGATATATACAGTATTAAAAATTACTTTTGAATCACGTAGAAATTTTGACAAATAGAAAAAATTTATTAAAGTTTGCTGGAAACTGCATACAACAACAACAACAAAATAATATTATTACTTTTATAGTGTTCGAAATGACTTGCAACAACTTGGGATCACTGGAGTCACGCAAGCAGCCAAAGACAGATTTGATAGGGCTATCACAGACTATCGTCTTTCAGCAAATCTTCTGGACCCAAGATACCAGGGTGATAAGCTCACAGACAGTATGAAAGATGCTGCACTAACTCTGTGCCACGCTTACTATTCAGACGCTATGCCTTCAGTTTTAAAATACTTGGCAAAAACTAGCCTATTTCTGCAACACAGGTTTGCAGAGTCTGTGTTAACTAATATCATTCCTCTTACGTGGCGGTAGTCACTACGTGACAGAATTGATAATCCTGTTTTAAAATTAGTTACATAACTGCACACAGCAGTGGCTTGTTCAGAGGAAATTGAGAGAATTTTCTCTACCTGTGGACTTGTTCATTCAAAACATAGAAATCGACTTGGACAGAAAAAGTCAGCAAAGCTTGTTGAAGTTTTCAAGCACCTAAACAAACACTACTGAGCGTTGTACATTTTTGAAATTAAGAAATTCCTCAAGCTGCAAAAGCCACAATCCTGTTTTGGTGTTTGTACACATGCAAATATTAAAAATGCCATTGCATAAAGAAACATTTAAAAATGCTATATTTTATATTAAATAAAACATTCTGTACATTCTTGAGTCTTACACTGAAGTTTTTCTATTTCTATTTTACTAAATCAAGTGTTTTGTTTTAAAAAAACACGTTTTAAAAGTCTTGAAACATTTTTTTTTTAAATCATGCCAACCCTGCTCGGAGCATATCACAGATCGTGTGTCATTGACCAAAAGCAGGGTGAAAATGCAAAGCGTGACCGAATTTATAAAAACTTATAATCTAGCAAAACTAAACTTGGAATATAAACCAAGAAAGACATTTAGTAATAAGCAAAGGATCCCACTACTAAGCTGTGTATTTATGGTTGTAAAATATAAGTTAATTACGAACATTTTGCATATAGTTTATAAAAATTGCTACCAAGAAAAAAGATTGGAAACTACTTTTATTTATTTGTTTAATTTATTATCCTAATTTTTCTATGAACCGTTTTAATGAATTATCCATCCTTTGCAGACGTTCTTCATGCTGCTGCTGGTTTGCTGCCTCACGTTCAACGTCCGCAATACACTTTCTCTTGAGACAGATGAACTGGAGATTGAGATACTTCTGGCAGTGAAGATGGCAAGTTTTCAGGCAGAGTAAATGCAGCTGATCAGCTATCACTACTAAGAGTTAAACGTGATCCTGAATCAGGACGATCTCCAAGCAATGTTGTTATGATAACACCACGTCCTAAAAAATATTCGGTTTTCTAAATCACGTATGGTTCTATAGCTTTATTTATATTTTTAGTATCATACAGCTGAAAATAGACAACAACAAATTTAGTATTGAGAAAAATAAGTGAAAATTCAATTAGAAAACTCACCATTTGTTGCAGATGTATTATTATAATATATCTAAATTTTCAAAAAGAATATTACAGATTGAAGTTGAGAAATTAAAACTTAACAGTTGTCCTTACAATTTAGTTACACATTGTATAAAATTAAATTATTCATATTTATTTTCGCGGGGGACATACATGTCCATTTTTATATATATATATGTATATATAGATTTTTACGTGTTACCAAGCTTCTTTTTAACCGTAGATAACTAATCATTCGTAAAAATGATGAACGAAATAAACTAGTCCTTTGTTTCGTATTGCACGAATTCGCGTAACACGACACCTTTTTGGAACGCAACTGCACTATTATACGAATTATTAAGATTTTTTTTTTGTATTCGAAATTAGTGTGTTTAAAATCACTATTTAATATTACTTCCTTAAACAGGATATTTCTCATTTTGTGATATTCGATGCGAAATTTTGTAATACCCAGTATAATGTCTGTAGNAAAAACTTGAGATAACACTTGCCTATTATAAAACCGGCACTTTTACAATTTCTACACTTTCTTTCGTATAACGACATAACGGGCATTGATGCGAAATCACATAAACCATGGAGGAAGCCATCTTGCTTTTCGACACACTACTATTTATTTGTAACTTGAATGTGCAGCTGGCGAACTGAGCGATTTCAAGATGATTATAATTGGCTTAATTCTGTTTGCATCACACGACAGACACTAAACATTGCAGGTGGCTTAATTGGCTTCTCTCCACATTTTGAAGTTTAAATATGGCGTTCAGAAAAGAGCAAGAAAAGATAAATGTTACCACTTCGATTGATGGTGTTCCACTTCTGATGATTCAAATTTTTCAGATTTAGAATTTTCGAAAATATTGAGATCTGAGAGTATTGAATTTTTGTCTTTTATTTTATTGAAAAAGAATGCTAACGCTAACTCTGAGAGTGATTACATATGTTTGTTTCTTTTGTAGTAACGTCATAGTCTTGTTCAAAGCTTAGGCCTTAACTGATACTCACTTATAATGTTTTACACATTATTCTTTATCTCCAAACTGGCATTTGATCAGAAAACAAAACCAAGTAATCTGGTTTCATTGGAGCTTTGAAAATCTTAAATTTACAATAGAACAACATTCCTCCAGTGGCCTAGTGAATAAAATTATCGAAATCTAATAGTTGATTATGGGTTCGAGCCTCGCGTGGGTTGGTCATGTGTTATCTTCCCGTCTACACCACCCAAATAAAAGTCAGTTTCCTATAAATGCCCTTTCGGAAGGCATCGCCCACGTGTCGTGTTGTCTAAATTACTCTTTACATATTTGGAGAAATTTCAAGTTTTTTTATACCGCATTGTAATTACAAATCTACCCACCTCTGACCTGCCAACAAGTTAAATTACAGCCACGTCGGCCCACCAAACGGTCACTCTCACTGTCTGGGAGTTTCGGGAAGTTAAGTTACAACAGAGTTACGAAGTAAAGGGGTTTTTGAAAGATATAAACATAGCGTTAGATTAGTCAATTTATAGACGATCCCTAGGAACAAATTTACAAATATATTTAAATATCTGGTAATGGTTGAACATTTTGTAAAATTAGCAATGTTGGCTGATCAGGTCACGTAACTGCAATATGTGTGAGACAGGGAGCGTAATTCGTTAAGGACCGTCCATAAAGATATCATTCTATTTTTTTCGAATTTTATCATTCCTTAAATTAAATTTTGTATATACCAAAATACTAAAACACAAGCCTGATTTATGTTGCCTAAACAAGGCACAAGTCTTCCAAAATAAGTCACTGGCTCTTTCTATTGCATATAATGCCTATCTAAAGTTGGACTATGTTATTGCTGTGGTATAGTCTTAACGTTCGAATGTTTTCCGTGGATAAAATCAATGAAATAAAAGCTGTTTTTAATTGCAGAATTATCCAAAATACAAATATTCAATAAAAATCAGTTAAAATCATTTATATACGCAATTCTTTTTATAAAATTTTAGAAATGTTTCATTTATCGGTATTTCCGCTTTACAGAATTCTATAATTATTCTAATAAATTTTTAAAATTGATGTTCAAATTAATTTTCTCGGCGTATATCGTTTTCTTTTATTCCTCCTCACTTCGATTTCTCTTTGTTCATCCAGAGTTGGACTTGGATTTTTAACTGAGGAAGATCCTGCCTGCATCATTCCTTCCTGAGTGTGAGCTGAAGACGGTTTTGCCTGCTTCATGTCTTCGTGACTGTGAGCTGAAGAAAATCCTGCTTCCTCTAAACTTTCATTTGAATCATTTGCTTGTGTCACATGGAATTTACAATGCATATCATATTTTTTTTTGCTCGCAGTTTTTATACCAGATGTAGAGCAAAAAAAAAAAATAAAATAAGATCTTCCATCCTCGTGAACTCTTTTGTGTCTTGTTAAGTATCTACTAACGATAAAAGATCGAAAACAAATTTTACACTTAAACGGTTTTTCTTCTGAATGCAATCGCTCGTGAACAATCAAATAACTTTTATGTTTGAATCCTTTGTCGCACTCTCTACATCGAAAAGGCCTTTCGTCCGAGTGTTTTCTTAAATGTGTTTCTAAAAGCGATTTATATAAAAAATCCTTTGAGTAAAATTCACACACATGAACATTACGTAGATCACTTCTGCCATGGTTTTTATCAAAAGTCCTTTGGAGACGGTTGGATTTATCTTTCATTTTGTTATACTTGCAGGCTCTCTGTAAAGGCAAACTGCATTTCAATAACGAATATAAATTCTTAAACTGTACATCTATTCTGACTAGGATTCAACACAAAGAAATATGGAAAGATCTCAAGAAAATCAGTTATTAAGAAGTATCAGGAGTATAATGAGAAATTCGAACATAATAAAGTTTCTCAACCTACTCCTGTAGGACAACATCAGTTTTCGTAAAATCGTTTTCATATTTCGTTTCACAAATAAAACATTTTATTTAAATTTTAACTTTTGAAGAATTTTAAATACATATTTAAATGTAAACGAATTAATTAAATATCTTATGAAAAACATAAGGTTAACAATAAATAACTTTAGAGTATAGAACATTCTCTACAGAAGAACTCGTGAAGAGGTACGCAGAAAACAAAGACAAGTCTCAAAAAAACATCGATAGAATCGATAAATTCAAATTGGAAAACACTATAATTAAGCTGACAACAAATAAAAACTCGAAGATAGTTTAAAAAGAGCTCCTAACATTTACAACTTGCTGAGAAATAATAAAGACAAACTAAAAAAGAGCAAGCAGGAGTACCCAAAATACCTTATGAAAATCAATAACTAGTTATCCAAAAGGACTACTTTGATGTTACATAATGAAACTTCATGATAAAACTCGAAGATCACAAATGCAATATAGAAAAACACAATAGTAAGAAAATTTTAGAACTATTTCACAGGTGAAATGCTCACGTATAAAGTAGGATGAAGCGAAAATCAATAAAATTATACATTCTCTAATCATCGGAATTGATATGGACAAAATATAGATTTAGAAGAGTAAGGTCAAACAGCAATGTGCGAACTCGAGAGACACCAACGCATTACCTTCAGCTTGGAAATATTTCATTAAAAGAGCACTTGGACATAAAAACCCCTGAATTATGAGTCCTCTTATAATCGTATTTGGTTCAAATAGATTTTTGTATATATTTTTTTCATACGTGTAATTATTTGTATTTTGTTAATTTTATATATTTTTAAAGTTAATTTTTTATATTGTTAACATTACATTCTTCATAAGTTACGTAACTGTTTAAAAAATATATTTAATATAACTAGTTACAGAAAGTAAAGTAAGAAAAAAGTATACTGAAAAATTTTAACTCAATGCTCATCTAACATTATAAATCATTGAAAGTATTCATTTTATTTCAAGCATTAGAAGCGTATTCAATGTCTAGCCTAATTGTAATCAATGTCAAAATTTCCTTTAAATGCAGGAATATCGATTAAAATTAACGATCCAAATGCATGCTTAAAAATTAATGTTATAAAAGCCTAAAAGTTTTCATTACCAATGATGAAATCAAGAATCAAAATCGAAAATGTTCCTGTTTTATTGAAAGTATAAGCAGTCACTTTTACTGCATTCATTCAAAGTGGAGAGCAACAGTAAGCGAATAAATGCTTTCTTAGCTACTTAAAATGCTCCTTAAAAGCACCAATTTTCAATTATCACTTGATTTGAACATCGTAAAAATTCTTTTACTTAAAAACGAACAGTGAAAACGTAAATAATAAACAAGAAAAGTTTCCTTGTTTATTAGAGGATAAGGTGGTATTATGGAACACTGCGGGTATTATGGAACCACCTCATTTCGAACTGATAATAAAGGCGAACGGTAGCGGAATGTGGATGAACTGAACTAGGCAGACATCCATAGCAAGGGGAAAACCCGTTTTACTTCAGTTAAACGGTTGTCAGTATTTAATCAGCAAATTTGTTTTTTTCAAAATTCACAAGTTTTGAATGCTAAGTGAATTTAATTATTTTTAAAATATAAATCGTGTAGTTGTAGGTTCACTGGTGCATGTATTCCGTTCCAGAGACTTAGGGGTACATATTAATCTGTGTGATGTTCACGTTTTTTAAA
>NW_019384373.1:120033-122875 GCF_000671375.1 Centruroides sculpturatus | reverse complement strand
GAATTTTTTTTTTTTTTTTTTGTTTTTTTTTTTTTTTTTTTTTCTTCTTCGAATATTGATAAAAACGTTGCTTCATTATCATAAATATATTCTAATTGTATTTGTGATGAATGAATATAATTTCGAATTTTTTGTTAATAATTAACAGTTTTATTTTAAGTTGGGTTTTACATGGGAATTAATAATATTTCTGGATTTTGACAATTTATTAATTTACATAATTGTTTACTTTACATAGTCGAGTTCAGCAGAAAAGTTTAAGTAATACCCCGCTTTTTAATTGTTAAAAATATATTTTAATTGTATTTGTGATAAATGAATAAAATTTCGAATTTTTTGTTAATAATTAACAGTTTTATTTTTAGTTCGGTTTTACATGGGAATTAATAATATTTCTGGATTTTTACAAATTATTAATTTACATAATTGCGTAGTTTACTGAATCGAATTGAAAAGAAATGTATAACCAATACCCCGGTTTTTAATTGTGAAAATCGTTAAAAAATATCGCTTATAAATACATTTTTCTTATGTTACGAATTAATTGTGTTAAAAATTAATCGAACATAACCAAAATATTCGCATTAAAATAGACGAATTGTCTGATAAATTGACATTTATTCAGATGGATAATCACACCAATAACGTAACCTGTTTAATTTCAAACGAAGTATTTTATTAAATTACTTATTTAGATGCGAGGGCGTAATCAGATTTTTTCAGGGGCAAAAATAAGATAACGTTGTTTATAAAATAATGAATAACATTTACCACCAGTTGGAGGATCGCTAAATATTTTGCTACGAGACAAACACTAACAATGAATTCTGATTTTGTAGCAGAGAAATGCATTTGAAAAGCATATTTTTTCGTTGCATTGTTACAGTCTTTTGATAGTTCTTCAAGCGCCATAACTATTTGCATATTATGTTCCTTGAACTCAGCTGACTCATTCGCACTGATTGCAGCGATTAAGTAGGGAACAAAACGTACTGTACTAGCAATGCAAACCTCGAACATTCTATAATCAGGGTCACATGTACAGTACATACGGACTAATGGGACTAAGCGCGGTTCCCCAAGTATCAAGGGCTCACAAAAATTGAATTATAATCATAAATTTTTAATACATTTCATTACCAATGACCACTTATCATCATTCAAGACCATTTCATAAACAAATACATTTCAACTTTGATTTTGATGTTATTATAAATAAATTTTAAACCCTAATTTAAATATTCTTAATGTAACAAAAATGGACTTCAATAAGCCCTAGAATTAGACCGCGAAAAAACCTAAATTCGCCCCTATCATCTTCAGTCTTACCACAGACCATCCAGTTCCCCACTCGGTAACCAGAGAGCACTCCCGTCACAGACTAACGTGAGAGTGTCTTTCCGTCACGATTCAAATTCCCTTTCTTGCCGCGCAATACTATCACAAGCTATTGACCTATAATTCTTCCTTTGACTAAATGAGCCATGGGGCCAAGCGCGCCACTGCGACTACTCCCCTGACCAGATGTATTAAGTCTCTCTAAAGTCACGTAACTAGACAGGTGCAACGGGTGCAGCTATGCCTGAAATGAAGAAGGCTTCGTAATGAAACAGGCGGAAAAATTTATTGCTGAACATTTTGCTGAAAATTTAAAAGATTTTAATAATATCATTTATATCACAGAAACTGCCCGAAACGGAAAGAGTACACACGAACGTTTGTATTTGAGGAGGCGCTTTCCGTCTACGCTAAGCTCCTATTAATATTCGCCGTTTAATATTCAATAATGAATAAAAAAACAATTATAATTTGTCTCATCCGCTTTACTGTAATTTCAAAAAAGCTTTGTTTTTGTACCTTGCGATACAATATACTAAGGCATTAATTAATTGTATGACTAAAAAGGTTTAAAGAAGCAACCTACAAACCTAGTTGATTTGGGAATGTTAATGCTGATTATTTTCGAATAATGTAGGTTGTTTCTTAGTATTAACAG
Source organism: Centruroides sculpturatus (assembly GCF_000671375.1). Lineage (NCBI taxonomy): Eukaryota > Metazoa > Arthropoda > Arachnida > Scorpiones > Buthidae > Centruroides > Centruroides sculpturatus. The sequence continues at coordinate 120,879 of NW_019384373.1, read as the reverse complement.
TATGATAACAAATGTGATATTCAAAATATCCAACCACACCACAAATTTTTCAATCAGTTCCATTTCGAAGCCTTCTTCGTTTCAGGCATCGTTGCACCTGTTGTTTGTTTAGTTAAGTTTCGGCAACGCAACACTTGGATGATTTATATAAAAGAGAATGCCTTCCGGGAGGTCTTTATAAAAGTAATTGACTGCTACAGGAAAGATGTATAGAAACCCACGTGGCCAGTCTGTCTAGCGAGGCGCAAACCCATAATCGAACTCCCAGCGTACAAAGAACGGAAGCGCCTGGTCGCTGGTGGTCTGGCAAATGTTACACATGTTCAGTTACGAAACTATAGAAACACTTAATACACCTGGATAAGTAATCTAACAAACCAGCTCGTTTAAAATGAAACGAGTTACGTTATTGGTATAACTATCAATCTGAATTAATGTCACTTTATCAGACAATACCTGTATTTTAACGCGAATATTTTCGTCAAGTTCGATGAATTTTTAACACAATTAATTCGTAACATAAAAATATATTATTTAAAAACAATATTTTAAAATTATTTTAACAATTAAAAAGCGGGGTATTACTTAAACTTTTCTGCTGAACTCGACTATGTAAAGTAAACAATTATGTAAATTAATAAATTGTCAAAATCCAGAAATATTATTAATTCCCATGTAAAACCCAACTTAAAATAAAACTGTTAATTATTAACAAAAAATTCGAAATTATATTCATTCATCACAAATACAATTAGAATATATTTATGATAATGAAGCAACGTTTTTATCAATATTCGAAGAAGAAAAAAAAAAAAAAAAAAAAACAAAAAAAAAAAAAAAAAATTC
>NW_019384373.1:93971-119924 GCF_000671375.1 Centruroides sculpturatus | reverse complement strand
ATTTATAGAAGAAAAATATATATTTTTCTTTATTAATTACGTTTTCATTGTTCGTTTTTAAGTAAAAAAAATTTACGATGTTTAAATCAGATGATAATTGAAAATTGGAGCTTTTAAGCACCATTTTAAGTAGCTAAAAAAGCATTTATTCGCTTACTGCTGCTCCTCACTTTGAATAAATGCAGTATAAATGATTGTTTATACAGTCGACATCCCCATAACACTGTTGATAATTCAGTTTTATATGAATTCCATGTTTTACGAGTCACTTAGATTTTACAAATACGTGTACCGGGCTGTGAACGGCTCACGTATTTGTAAAATATAAGTGACTCGTACAACATGGAATTCATATAAAACGGAATTATCAACAGTGTTATAGGGGAGTCGACTGTTACTGTACTTTGAATAAAACAAAAATAGTTTCGATTCTGATTTTTTAAATCTTTTCATTGGTGATGAAAACATTCAGACTTTTATAACATTAATGTTAAAGTGTGCATTTGGATCGTTTAATTTCCTCGATATTCCTGCGCTTACCTTAAAGGAAATTTCGACAAAATTATTTTATCTGAAGAGTAATCAGATATACTGAAAGACATTAAATACAATCAGGTTAGACTGTGAATTCACTTGTAATGTTAGAAATAAAATAGATACTGTACTTCTAATGGTTTATACTGTTAGATGAGCACTGAGTTCGAATTTTTCAATATACTTCTTCCTTAGTTTGTAATAAGTTGTATTAAATACCATTGTTTTTTTACAAATTTAATTAAAATTAATTGTTGTCAACTTCTTACTAAAACTATAAAAATTTGGCATTGCACTTTCTCGAGCTCTTTAATCTAGCTCTTGTAAATCTCCATTTGTTCCATATCTTAGCGATGGTTGGTGAGTGTACTTTTTAACAATTTTCGCCTCATCTTACTTTATATCACAGCCTTCTATCTGTGACATTGCTGCTAAAATTGTATACAGTATTTATGGTCCATTTGTACATTGAAATTGTGTTCCTTGAGTCTCAGCATAAGACAGAAGAAACGTATTTGACCCTAACGTAATTATTTTACATCTCTAGATGTTAATTTTTACATAGTATTTTGTATACTCCAGCCTGTCTTTTAATTTGTTTTCATCATTTCATAGCAAGTTGTAAATATTAGCTGTTTTGTAAACTATCTTCGTGTTTTTGTACTGTACGTTACCAGCTATTTTCAGTCGCTTGCAAACGGTTAGCTGATTATGAATTTATTGCTTCTATCGATGTTTTTTGAACAATTATCTGTTTTCTTTATAACTCCATTCGAGTTTTTCTAATGGAGTAAGTTCTATATCCTTAAGTTATCGTTTAAGTTTATTTTTATTTATTGTCAACATGATGATAGCCAATAGGAGTACACTCTAAGCGTTAGTAATTGAAAATTTTCAATTGAAAAATGTCTCAAATATTTCATTATGCACCTTATACTTTATAACTGGTTTTCTTGAGATCTTTATATTGTTGTTCCTGTGTAGAACCCTGAACTGTATAGATATACAGTTTAAGAATTAATGTTCGTAACTGAGATGCAGTTTGTCTTTTTTCACAGAGCTTGGAAGTATAACAAAATGGAAGATAAATCGAACCGTCGCGCAACAGGTTCCAAAGAAAACCATGACAGAAGTAATGAACGTAAAAATTACAAGTGCAAATTTTGCTCAAAGACTTTTTTATATAAATCAAAATTCGATCTACACATGAGAAAATATACGAACGAAAGGCCTTTTGAATGTAAAATATGCAACGGAAGATTCAGACGTAAATATACCTTAAATGATCATGAGAAATTGCACACAGGAATGACACCGTTTCAGAGTGAACTTTGTTCTCGATCTCAAGTTCATTCCTCACATTCATTCTTGCAGGAACCATTAATGTATAAAAAACCTTTAGCACAAACTTTCCAAGATCCGATGATGCAACCCGGACCGTCTTCAGCGCAAACTCTAGAGAAATCAGGAATTCAGAATGAACCTTTTTCATTGCAAATTGTAAAGAAACCACGGATGCAAACAGAACCTTCTTCAACACATACTCTCCAAGAACCATGGATGCCAGCTGGATATTCTTCAACACAAATTGTCAAGGAACCACAAATGCATACTAAATTATTTGCAACCCAAACACTTGGGAAACCATCAATGCAAAGTAGATCTTCACCGCAGACTGTGAAGGAACCAGAGATGCAAATCGAACCATATACAACACAATCCCTTGGGGAACCATGCATGCAATGTAGATCTTCACCACAGACTGTTAAGGAACCACAGATGCAAACAGGACCGTTTTCAACACAATCCCTTGGGCAACCATGTATGCAAAGTACACCTTCACCACAGACTGTGATGGAATTATGGATGCAAAGTAGATCTTCACCGCAGACTGTGAAGGAACCACAGATGCAAACCGAACCATCTACAACACAATCTTTGCAAGAACCATGGATGCAAGCTGGATATTCTTCAACACAAATTGTCAAGGAACCACAGATGCAAACTAAACAATTTTCAACACAATCCCTTCAGAAACCATCGATGCAAAGTAGACCTACACCACACACTGTGAAGGAACCACAGATGCAAACTGAACCATCTACAACACAAATTTCTGAAGAACCATGGATGCAAGCTAAATATTCTTTAACACAGATTGTCAAGAAACCACATATGCAAACAGGACCGTTTTCAACACAAACCCTTGGGGAATCATGTATGCAAAATAAACCTTCACCACAGATTGCGAAGGAACTATGGATGCAAAGTAGAACTTCACATCACACTGTGGAGGAACATGAACGCAAGAAGGACCTTCTTTATCAAAAACCCTGGAGGACTAGTGATATAAGCAGTAGCTTCATCTACACACTTTTTAGAGAAATTATCGATGCAGATAGAACTTTATATATATATGCACTTCTTCAGAAATTTTTACGTAAGCAGGTTTGCTATTAATGCAATTTTGCAAGGATTATTCATGCTAACAGGATCTTCGTTATTTTTAATGTTGCAGAAAATACTAACGCGAATAAGACCTTCTGCAATACAGACTCGGATAAAAGCACGAATGGAAAGCACGAATGGAAAAGGAAATGCAACCAAGATCTACAGCACAAACTCTGTTTCCCATCCATTATTCGTTTGTTGATCTTCAAGTCGAACTTCGAGTAAAGAAGAGGTTCATGCAGGACTTTTTTCTACTGAAATTTCGGAAGAAAGTTGAGAAAGACTCTTGCATCGCATCGATGCAAGAGTCTTTCTCAACTGAATCATTACAGTTAATAGAACCTTCTACTCAAATTCTTCTCAGTTCCCGTGATTCGTTTGTTTCTTCTTCAACACAAATATCGGATGAAAAAGGGAAGCAAGACTGACCAGCTGTAATTCTTAGACTAGAAGCAAGCAGGACTTTTTTTACTGATATTTTGGGGAGAGATGTGATTCAAAAAGGATCTTTCTCATTTGAAGCTTCGGAAATAGTATTGTTGCATGCAGGACCTTCAACACGAACATTATTCAGCTTTCTTGATTCGCCTTCAACTCAAACTTCGGATTAACAAGATTTTCAAGGAGGCTCTTCTAGCCACATCCATCATGACGAACAAGTGAAAGCGAAAAGTTCTACTTAATCCCGACCTCCTTTCTCTGTTTTGCTTCAGCGATCTCAAACGCAATCACCGAGTAAAAAAGAGAAAAATGAAGGTGAAAATAAATAAAAGAGTTTGAAAACAAAAACCGACTAAATCATTAATTTTAAAATTATTACGAATTAATTGTGTTAAAAATTTATCGAACTAAACGAAAGTATTCGCGTTAATATAAAAGCATAGTTTGTTTGTTAGATTATGTCACTGCAACACTTGGGCGATCTCCTAGGTGGATACCTTTCCCTTGGGGAACCATGCATGCAAGGATAATCTTCACCACAGACTGTCAAGGAACCACAAATGCAACCGAAACCACTTTCAACACAATCCCTTGGGGAACCATGTATGCAAAGTAGACCTTCACCACAGACTGTGAAGGAATTATGGATGCAAAGTAGATCTTCACATCACACTGTGGAGGAACAATGAACGCAAGAAGGACCTTCTTTATCAAAAACCCTGGAGGACTAGTGATATAAGCAGTAGCTTCATCTACACACTTTTTAGAGAAATTATCGATGCAGATAGAACTTTATATATATATGCACTTCTTCAGAAATTTTTACGTAAGCAGGTTTGCTATTAATGCAATTTTGCAAGGATTATTCATGCTAACAGGATCTTCGTTATTTTTAATGTTGCAGAAAATACTAACGCGAATAAGACCTTCTGCAATACAGACTCGGATAAAAGCACGAATGGAAAGCACGAATGGAAAAGGAAATGCAACCAAGATCTACAGCACAAACTCTGTTTCCCATCCATTATTCGTTTGTTGATCTTCAAGTCGAACTTCGAGTAAAGAAGAGGTTCATGCAGGACTTTTTTCTACTGAAATTTCGGAAGAAAGTTGAGAAAGACTCTTGCATCGCATCGATGCAAGAGTCTTTCTCAACTGAATCATTACAGTTAATAGAACCTTCTACTCAAATTCTTCTCAGTTCCCGTGATTCGTTTGTTTCTTCTTCTTCAACACAAATATCGGATGAAAAAGGGAAGCAAGACTGACCAGCTGTAATTCTTAGACTAGAAGCAAGCAGGACTATTTTTACTGAACAATTATCAACACAATCCCTTCAGAGACCATCGATGCAAAGTAGACCTTCATCACAGACTGTGAAGGAACCACAGATGCAAACCGAACCATCTACAACACAATCTTTCCAAGAAGCATGGATGCAAGCTGGATATTCTTCAACACAAATTGTCTACGTGTACCGGGCTGTGAACGGCTCACGTATTTGTAAAATCTAAATGACTCGTACAACATGGAATTCTTATAAAACGGAATTATCAACAGTGTTATAGGGGAGTCGACTGTTACTGTACTTTGAATAAAACAAAAATAGTTTCGATTCTGATTTTTTAAATCTTTTCNGATGAAAAAGGGAAGCAAGACTGACCAGCTGTAATTCTTAGACTAGAAGCAAGCAGGACTATTTTTACTGATATTTTGGGGAGAGATGTGATTCAAAAAGGATCTTTCTCATTTGAAGCTTCGGAAATAGTATTGTTGCATGCAGGACCTTCAACACGAACATTATTCAGCTTTCTTGATTCGCCTTCAACTCAAACTTCGGATTAACAAGATTTTCAAGGAGGCTCTTCTAGCCACATCCATCATGACGAACAAGTGAAAGCGAAAAGTTCTACTTAATCCCGACCTCCTTTCTCTGTTTTGCTTCAGCGATCTCAAACGCAATCACCGAGTAAAAAAGAGAAAAATGAAGGTGAAAATAAATAAAAGAGTTTGAAAACAAAAACCGACTAAATCATTAATTTTAAAATTATTACGAATTAATTGTGTTAAAAATTTATCGAACTAAACGAAAGTATTCGCGTTAATATAAAAGTATAGTTTGTTTGTTAGATTATGTCACTGCAACACTTGGGCGATCTCCTAGGTGGATACCTTCTCGAAAGTCTTTTAAGGATAACTGGCCTCTTATAAGGCATTACAGACGAAGTGCGAACCCACAACTGAGTCTGATACAGCGACAATAATTCGGATAGATAATCTGACCAATAACGTAACTCGTTTTATTTCAGACTAGCTGTTTTATTAGCTTATTTATTCTAATGTATTAAATCTCTGTGTTGTCCCGACTCTTGACAGGCGCAACGGACCTGAAACGAAAAAGGTTTCGAAATGCAACTGGCGGAAAAAGTTGTGGCTAAACATTTTGCCAAAAAATAAACCTTGACTAGGTAATTAATTAATTAAATACTTGTAGGAAATTTCAATAAAATCAATTACATCACATTTTTATCATACTGTTAATAGTAAAATGCAATCTGCATTATTGAAAAACAATCGACATTAAAGGCGGATATTAACAGGATCTTAGCGTGAACGGAAAGAGCATCCACAAATACAAACATTTGTGCATGCTTTTTCCGTTTCGAGCAGTGCTTCTGCAGAGAAATACAACGCTTGAACAGACTTGGTATATGAATGTAAAAAAAATGCAATTAACGTAAAATCTATTCAAGCTTTGTTACTTTCGCCAGTCGGTGAGTTTGCTGAAACTTTTAGTGAATTATTCTAATCACTAGATGACAAAACTGTAGAATTTCTATGTGATATTTGGATTCTTTGAAGCGATGTGGTTTACTGTAGTGTAGCATGGAAGACGACGAAGTCCACATTTCAACTCAAAAATAAAACAGGAAGAACTACAGAAGGTTTTCCACGGTCTACAAACTCTATCAGCCGATTGCAGAGACAAAGTTCAGAGGCCGACAACGGTTCACAGATCGGATAAACCTCTGTGTAGAAAAATTATATCGCAGAGACGGCGTTTCTCGACTGTCACAATGTAGACAGCGATTACAAAGAAGTTATTTGATTTACTTTCTAGACTTATTCGATAGCAGGTTTAGACATAATTTTACTCGAGTCGAAGTCGCCATTTTCATTTGTCGGTCGTGTTCAAATGGATATTCTTAATTTAATCAATCTTGCAAACGCGACGAATGAAGAACATCATTTTATGCAACCGGAAGCTACCAGAGGGTAGACGGTGATTTTGTTGCAGTTCACGTCTCTACTGTATGCAGTTATCTGTCAAACTATTATTAAATAAATTTAGAAACTTTTTTGTATAGTGATAGAGACTTTTATAAAAATGAGATCTTGTTTAACGTTTGTATTAAGTTATATATTGCATTATTTATTAATTATTGTTATATCGTTATCAGAACCATCCAAAACGTCTCAAAGGCATTAGTGCATCTAAAGAATGCCAAAAGTATATTTCCGACGCAATCCGAACTACCATTATTACGCACGATTTTTCTTTATTATCTAAGGATAACTTTCCAGGAACAATCGGGGCAATTGATTGCACTCATATTCGTATTTAGTGTCCTGACTGCAGTAGAGCTCAACTTTTTTTATAATAGAAAATTCTATTATTGTATTAACTGCTAGGTAATACAATATCATCTTTACTTAAATATGTAATTTTCTTAACCTCATAATTAATTGAAATTTCAATAAAATTTATTGTAGCTTAAATAACTATTTAATATGTAATGGCCTATATATTTTTCTAACATTTTAAATTGTTATGCCTTGTTATGAAACAGTTATATTCTTGACTATTTCTTTGACATCTGAAGATAAAAATATCATATAATATCTTTCATATCTCAAACTGATAACTTTAATGATAATATATAATTGATGCATGTTTAAATGTATATTTCAGGTAATCTGTGATGGAAGAATGAAAATTAGAAATATTGTTGCTCGGTGGCCAGGTTCAACGAGTGACAGTAGAATTTTTTCTAACAACAGTATTAAAGAAATATTATAATATTGCAATGGCTATCTGGTTGGTGACAGTGGCTATCCTTGTTTGCCGTATTTAATGACCCCATTTCTACATTAGCAAAATCATGCCGAAAGACGGTATAACAAAGCTCATTCGCCAGCAAGAAATATCGTCGAGTAATTATTTGGGGTCTGGAAAAGACGATTTCCAGGTATTGGAAGTTGTCTGAGAACTAAATTAGACAACACGCTAAATATATTAATAGCCACAGTAATTCTACATAATTGGGCCATTGAATTTAAAGAGGAGAAGTTACTTACTGAGCATTTAAATGAAGAAATAAAGGAAGAAATTTCAAGAATGAAGGAGCAATCAATTTCGGAATCTGCTCTTCGAAGATCTATTATACTGCAACATTTCATTTAAATGAAACAGTACTTTAGGACTTTCACAAAAGGTCCTTTTCAGGACCATACAATTTTGATAAAGAGTGAGCCTATTATAGACAAAATAATTCTTCTTTTATTCATTTTAAATCATTTCCATTTAATTTATAACTGCTACATAATTTATTATAAATACAGGGTGGTTATAATTAAAGTTGCGCTACTCAGACCTGTCTAGAGCCCGTTCTCGTGGACATATATATACATTTCATCGAAATATGGACCATGGAAAATGTAAAAAAAATATTTAGTTCAAATTTTTACCACTAGGTGAAAAAATGGCACATGAACAAGAAACATGCAAAAGGTTTTTATTCACAACATTTGTTCAATGTGCAATCCATTTGCATTGTAAGGTGTTTTGAACATGTAACTGATGCAAATGGATTATATATAATACTAGCTGCAAGGACCCGCTTCGCTGGGTTTTTATTTGTATGTAATATAGTTTTTTATATATATATAAAAGGCTGTTTTCTAAGTAATCTAGAATCTAGCTGCAAGGACCTGCTTCGCTGGGTTTTAAGTTTTATGTAATATAGTTTTTTTATATATATAAAAGGCTGTTTTTCTAAGTAATNTCATTTAACAGTTGCTATTTATAACATTTTAAATTAAATGCTTGTAAATAATAATTAAGAAGTAATTATGTAAAACTGTTTATAATTTACACACTTTTTCGACATTCAGTACAGTATAAAAGAGAAATTTGTGAAGGAATGTTCCAGTATAGAATTTGCTGGAGCAAGGACTGTTTACGATGCAGGATGAATGTTTCGAACTCTGAGTGTAAACATTTAGTTCCTGACAGCCTTAATCTTTTCAATGTAGTTATCATATTTTGTTACATAATACCCATTAATTATTGTATAACTTTCATACACACTGTCGTGCTTTTCTCAACACGCGGAAAATTTGTCTTGCATAATATAACAATTCTTTTCTATATGAAACAGCGCATGTATACTTAATCTTTATCTCCTAATTGTAAACTTATAACATATATACCAATCTCTCATTGTAATACTTTATGCTATAATGCATATTACTCTTTGTAAATGTAACTATAACATTTGCAATACCAAAAACATCTGTAAACTGGCTCTGCTTACTGCGGAACCAGTCATGTAACCAGTCTTTTGTTTGATATTTTTCTATTATGTAATTGTTTATTAATAAGATTTGACCACTCTTAACTAGAGTTGTTGGCCCTGAAAAGGGCCTTTTTAATATTTATAATAAATACATTTATTTATTTTCTGATAATTTTAGTTCTTGCAGAAGTTTCAACTTTTTTAACTGTAATAACCTTACGTTAAGTTGTTCCGCTTCATGTTATTTTCTTTGTGTATCTTGTTTCATTTTCTCTGTTTTTATGCCTTCCTCTATTAGCCGAATTTGGGCTTTCTCTAATGAGTTAATGCTATAAATATGAATAATTATATTTTAGAAAGTAATTATTAATATGTAGTATTATTTTATCTGAACATTATTTGCCGTTGTCTTTTAGGTGGTGGTGTATCATCTGCCATTCTGCCACTTCCATATTTTCCCTGACAGCTGTATCTCTTATCACTACAGGTGCAAATAATCCTGAATTGGAGTATTTATTTGTAGCCGTAAGTTATTCAGTATTATTTTCATATGTAATGATAAGGGTGATAGTGGATCATCCGGATTGGGTAACGGTTTAATACTGTCACCCAGTGCCGGCCCGAGGCAAGTTTCAGGATGGAGCGAGATTTTATTATTGCGCTCCCCTTGGTTCCCTCTAATTTATACCCTTTAATTTTTTTACAACTGAAATGTCCCCTAGGGCTTAGCGCCTGGAGCGTCTGCGTCGTTCGCCCTATGGTAAGGCTGGCTCTGTGCAGAAGGCCCTAGAAGATAGAACAGAAGGTGCAAAAATTAACGGAATAAGCATTAACAATCTTAGATATGCAGATGACACATTCTCGCTACAACAGAAAAAAAATCTACAAATAGTGTTAAATAAACTAGTATGAAAAAGTGAAGAAATGAGAGTCACAGTAAATACAAAGAAAACTAAGACAATGTACATAAGTAAAGTTAAGCACACAATAAAGATGAAATGCAAAGGGGAGAACCTCGAACAAGTAGATGTTTCTGTTATTTGGGGAAAAGATTTTATTCAGACAATAATGTGAGATTAGTAGTGGACCACGGGTTAATCCCAAAATGACCACTTACGCTGCAACAGTTGGATAAACCTGATCTCGGGGTCTTAGGATGGCTTTTTATCGAGTGGCGTCCCTCGCCACTCGATAAAACGCCATCCTAAGACTGAGGTCATAAGCCATTCTAAGGTGAGCAAGTCGGCAGGCGTCCTTTAGAGACAGGAGACAGGTTTAACAAAATACCAAAGCATTTATTGAATAATTAAATCTAAATTACAGGAATTCTAAGGTTAAATGCGGTTATATTAGAATATTTACAGAATACGGCGACTAATTTCGTGGCTATGTCGCTGACCTAATTTCTAGTTCGAGAGAGAGCGCTTTGACAAAATCAAAATACCCCAAGTACCCAAGTTTCTCAGTGAAAGGGAAAATTGGCGAACGTCGTCTGTATGGAAGGGTGTGGTGTCTTCGGTGTCTTTTCCGACAGACTTCTTCCGTGTGCGGACGCTCTTGAGCTTCCGGCGATCTCCCCTTTTTATATCCTTGTCGTGAGAAAGCTGACACATAATCGACTTTTGTTGACGATGACGCTGCATTCCTCACACCCAAGTGTAAACTTTCCCAGCTATTTACACATCGAATTTCACGGATTGTTATACAATCAATGAAATCCGATTTAGTTTCAAATTCTTCGGGTTTCTTCCGCAGATATTTACAATTGACAGAAAATTTGGAATTATAAGAGTCCCAAACTACACAATAATGTATCAAAGGAAATCCGAAGCAGAATTGGACAAGCTAAAGACAAGTTTAACCAGATGAAAAACATTCTGTGTGAAAAAAACTAAATCTACAATTAACACTAAAAACGCTAAAATGCTACATTTGGCCCATTTTGCTTTATGGATGTGTTGCATAGACACTACGAACAGATATGGAGAAGATAATTGAGGCCTTTGAGATGCGGGAAATCAGAAGAATGTTGAAGATCAAGTGGACTAGCAGAACCACGAATGACAGGGGTGTCACATATGGCAAATACTAAAAGACAATTAATAAAAATAATAAAGAGAAAAAACTAGCATACGGTGGACACATATTGAAAAAGGAAAAATATGGAATTTTCAAACTCACATTAGAAGGAATGATTCAGAAAAGAAGATCAAGGGAAAGAAGAAGACGAGGCTGCATGGATGAATTTAAGGACTGATAGGACTAGATACTGAAAAAATTATCCATAAGACTCACAATAGAGATTTGTGGTATTTGCTGGCCGCCAACCTCTCCTAGGAGAAGGCACAGGCAAAAGAAGATAGTCACGTAACTAGACAGGTGCAACGGATGCAACGGGGCCAGAAACAAAGAAGGCTTCGAAAAGGAGCATGCGGAAAAATTTATGGCTGGACATTTTGATGAATATTTAAAAATTTTAATAATATCATTTATATCACATTTGTTATCATATGTTTATAGTAAGAAGCAACCTGCATTATTCGGAAACAATCAGCATTAATATTTCCAAATTGGTCTTCTTAATGCCACTGCTGATGTAATCATCTCAATTGTAAATTTCTAATCCGACTTCTCATTTTTTAGTTTTAAAATTAAATCCTAAAGAAAACTGTAGGTTATTGTCGTCCCCTTTCAAACTCTCTGTTCTATTCTTATAGAGTTTGTAATTAATAAGAAGCCTTCTGTAATTTTCCATATGTTTTATTTCTGTGTTCAAATATCCTGTTGTACAACTTTCGTCGTCTTCCACGCTACGGTATAGCAATCAGTATCGCTTCAAAGTAGCCAAAACATCGGGAAGAAATTCATCAGTTTTGTTATCTAGTGAAGAGAATAATTCACTAAAAGATTCAGCAAAGTCACCGACCGACAAAAATAACAAGGCTTAAATAGACTCGGTGGTAATTGCATTTTTTTGCATCCATACACCAAGTCTGTTTAAGCGCCGTATTTCTCTCCACCAGAACTGCCCGAAACGGAAAGAGCATCCACAAAAGTTTGTATTTGAAGAGGCGCTTTCAGTCCACGTTCAGATCCTATTAATATCCGTCCTTTAATATACAATAGTGACGAAAAAAATTAAGATTAGTCTCATCTGCTTCACTGTAATGTCAAAAAAGCTTTGTTTTTGTACCTAGCGATACACTGTACTAAGGCATTAATTAATTGTAAGACTAAAACGTTTAAAAAAGCAACCTATTAACCGAGTTAATTTGGGAATGTTAATGCTGACTGTTTTCGAATAATGCAGGTTGTTTCTTAGTATTAACAGTATGATAACAAATGTGATATGCAAAATATCCAGCCACATCACAAATTTTTCAATCAGTTCCATTTTGAAGCCTTCTTCGTTTCAGGCACCGTTGCACCTGTTGCTTGTTTAGTTAAGTTTTGGCAACGCAACACTTGGGCGAATTACCTAAAAGAGAACACCTTTCGGAAGGTCTTTCTAAAAGTAACTGACTTTTATTCATTCGCTACAGGAAAGACGTAGAGAAAATACAGGATACTCCACGTGGCCAGTCTGTCTGGGGAGGCGCGAACCAATAATCGAACTCCCACTGTTCAAGAAACGGAAGCGCCTGGTCACTGGTGGTCCGGCACATGTTACACGTGTTCAGTTACGGAACTATAGAAACACTTAATACATCTGAATAAGTAATCTAATAAACCTGCTCGTTGAAATAAAACGAGTTACGTTATTGGTGTGATTATCAATCTGAATTAATGTCACTCTATCAGACAATACCTGTATTTTAACGCGAACATTTTCGTTAAGTTCGATGAATTTTTAACACAATTAATACATAATATAAGAAAATTTTATTTAAAAGCAATATTTTAAAATTATTTTCACAATTAAAAACCAGGGTATTGCTTGTACTTTCCTGCTGAACTCGATTCAGTAAACTAAACAATTATGTAAATTAATAATTTGTCATAATCCAGAAATATTATTAAATAATAATTAATTCCCATGTAAAACCGAACTAAAAATAAAACTGTTAATTATTAACAAAATATTCGAAATTAAATTCATTTATCACAAATACATTTAAAATATATTTATGATAATAAAGCAACGTTTTAACCAACACTTGAGAAGGTGAAACGTCGAGACTAGCCCTTGTATATAAAAAAGATTTGTGTAAGTATAAATATCACTTTCATTTATATTTTAAAATCAAATAATAATAATAATAAATTAACAATATCTTTCAAAAGAAAACTTTTCTGCTTTACTATTTACGTTTTTATTATTCGTTTATAAGTAAAAGAATTTTACGGTGTTTTAAATCTTGTAATAATTGAAAATTGGAGCTTTTAAGCACCATTTTAAGTAGCTAACAAAGCATTTATTCGCTTACTGCTGCTCTCCACTTTGAATGAATGCAGTAAAAGTGACTGCTTATACTTTCAGTTAAAGAAGAATATTTTTGAAATTGATTCTTAATTAGATCATTAATGATGAAAACTTTCAGACTTTTATAAAATTAATGTTGTAGCATGCATTTGGATCGTTTATTTTCCTCGATATTGCTGCACTTATCTTAAAGGGAATTTCGAAAAAATAATTCATCTAAAAAGTAATCAGAGATACTGAAAGACATTAAATACAATCAGATTAGACTGTGAATTCACTTGTAATGTTAGAAATAAAATAGATACTGTACTTCTAATGGTTTATATTGTTAGATGAGCACTGAGTTCGAATTTTTCAATATATTTTTTTCTTAGTTTACCTTTTGTAATTAGTTGTATTAAATAACCTTTTTCTAAAAAAAATTAATTAAAATTAATTGTTGTCAATTTCTTGTTACTAAAACTATAAAAATTTCGTTGTAAATTTCGCAGCCTCTTTAATCTAGCTCTTGTAAATCTCTATTTTTTCCATATCCATAGTGATGGTTGGTGAGGGTACTTTTTAACCATTTTCGCTTCATTGTACTTTATGTCACAGCCTTCCTATATCTGTGACATTGATGCTAAAATTGTATAATTATGGTTTATTTGTACATTGAATTTGTGTTCGTTGAGTCTCACTATAAGACACAAGGAATGTATGTGACCTCAACGTTATTTTTTTAGATCCCAATCTGTTAATTTTTGCATTGTATTTTGTATACTCCAGCCTGTTCTTTTTTAATTTGTTTTCGTCATTTCATAGCAAGTTGTAAATATCAATATTAGCTGTTTTGTAAACTATATTGGAGTTTTTGTACGTTACCAGCTATTATCCAACGGTTAGCTGAATGTAAATTTGTTGATTTTATCGATGTTTTTGGAGACATCTGTTTTCTTTATAACTCCATTCTATTTTTTCTCAAATTGAGTAAGTTCTATACTCTAAAGTTATCGTTTAAGTTTATTTTTATTTATTGTTAACATTATATTTTCCACAAGTTATTTAGTGAGTTTATTAACATTAAAAATTGTATTTAAAATTTAAATAAAATGTTTTATTCCTGAAACAGAATCTAAAAACGGTTGTAAGAAACCTGATGATAGCCAATAGGAGTACGCTCTAAACGTTAGTAATTGAAAATTTTCTCTTAGAAAATGCATATGTAGTAGTATATTTTTAATTTATTTTCTGCTTAGCACATTCGAACTGCATTTATGTTATATGCCTCGAATATCTCATTATTCATGCTATACTTAACAACTGATTTCCTTGAGATTATTACATTGTTGTTCCTTTGTCGAACCCTAATTAGTATAGATATACGGTTTAAAAATTAATGTTCGTAACTGAAATGCAGTTTGTCTTTTTTCACAGAGCCTTGAACTATAACAAAATGGAAGATAAATCGAACCGTCGCGCAACAGGTTCTGAAAAAAATCATGACAGAAGTAATGAACTTAAAGGTCACGAGTGCAAATTTTGCTCGATAACATTCCTGCCCGAACTATCAACGTATAAAGGACCTTTAACACAAACTTTCCAGGGACCGTTGATGTAACCCAGATCGTCACCAGCGCAAACTCTAGACAAATCAGGAATGCAAGATGAACCTTCTTCATCACAAATTTTAACGAAACCACGGATGCAAAAAGAACCTTCTTCAACACAAACTTTTCAAGAACCACGGATGCAAGCTGGATATTCTTCAACACAAATTGTAAAGGAACCACAGATGCAAAAACGATCATTCTCAACACACATGTTTTGGCAACCATTGATGCAAAGCAGATCTTCATCACAAACTGTGGAGGAACCGATGATGCAATTCGAATCGTCCTCAACTCAAACCCTAAACGAATCAGGGATGCAAGATGAACCTTCTCCATCACAAATTGTAAAGAAACCACGGATGCAAACAGAACCTTTTTCAACACAAACTTTCCAAGAACCACGGATGCAAACAGAATTTTTTTCAACACAAACTTTCCAAGAACCACGGATGCAAGCTGGATATTTATCAACACAAATTGTAAATGAACCACAGATGCAAAAACGATCATTCTCAACACACATGTTTTGGCAACCATTGATGCAAAGCAGATCTTCACCACAAACTGTGGAGGAACCGATGATGCAGTTCGGATCGTCCTCAACGCAAACCCTAAACGAATCAGAGATGCAAGATGAACCTTCTTCATCACAAATTGTAAAGAAACCACAGATGCAAACAGAACCATTTCAACAATAACCCTGGAGGACCAGAGATATAAGCGGTAATTTCATCCACTCTCCTTAGAGAAACTATCGATGCAGATAGAACTTTACATATATGCACTTCTTCAGAAATTTTTGACGTAAGCAGGTTTTGCTATTACTGCAATTTTGCTAGAATTATTTATGATAACAGGATTTTGGTTAATTTCAATGCTTCACAAACTATTAATGCGAATAAAACCTTCTAAAATACCAACTCTGATAAAAACACGAATGTAAGAAAGAGATGCAACCAAGATCTCCAGCACAAACTCTGCCTACCATTCGTTATTCGTTTATTGATCTTCAGCTCGAACTTCGAGTAAAGAAGAGGTTTATGCAGGTCTTTTCTGTACTGAAATTTCGGAAAAAAGAGCGATGCAAGAGTTGTTTTCAACTAAATCATCACAGTTAGTAAAACCTCCTACTCAAATTCTTTTCAGTTTCCGTGATTCGTTTGCTTCTTCTTTAACACAAATGTCGGATAAAAAGGGAAAGCAACCTGACCAACTTAAATCCTTAGATTAGAAGCAAGCAGGACTTTACTGATATTTCGGGGAGAGATGTGATTCAAGAAGGATCTTCTTCATTTGAAGCTTCGGAAAAAGCATGCCTTGACGAACATTATCCAGTTTTCTTGATTCGTCTTCAACTCAAACTTTGGATAAAGAAAATTTTCAAGGAGGATTTTTTACCCACATCCATCATGACGAACAAGTGGAATGGAGAAGTTCTACCTAACCCCGACTAACTTTCTGTGTTTTGCTTCAGCGATCTCAAACGCAATCGCCGAGTAAAGAAGGGAAAAATGAAGGTGAAAATAAATAAAAGAGATCTGTACAAGTTTGAAAACAAAATCCGACTAAATCATCAATTTTAAAATTATTACGAATTAAGTGTGTTATAAATTTATGTAACTAAACGAAATTATTCGTGTTAAAATAAAAGCATGGTCTGTTTATTTGTTTGTTTGTTTGTTAGGTTATGTCACTGCAACTCTTAGGCGATCTCTAGGTGGTTGCTTTTACGGAGGTTTTTTAGGGTAACTGGCCTCTTATCAGGCATTCCTAACGTGGAGATAACTCGGAAAACTTTACGTGGCCAGACAGACCTGGAGAAACACGAACCCACAACTGAACTCCTACTATTCAGGATACGAAATCGCTTGGCAACTGGTGGGCCCGTTGTCTGATACAGCGACAATAATTCGGATGGATAATCTCACCAATAACGTAACTCGTTTCATTTCAAACTAGCTGTTTTATTAGATCATTTATCCAAATGTATTAAATCGCTGTGTATTCCTGACTCTGGACGAGTGCAACAGGTGGAAAGGGCCTGAAACGAAAAAGGCTTCCAAATGGAACTGGCGGAAAAATTTGTGGCTGAACATTTTGCCGAAAATTAAATCTTAACTAAATAATTTTAGGAAATTTCAATAAAATTAATTACATCACATTTTTATCATACTGTTAATAGTAAAATACAATCTGCATTATTGAAAAACAATCGGCATTAACATTTCCAAATCAAGTACTGGATGGTATATTGCTCTTTCAAAGCTTCTTGGTCATATAATTAATTAATGCCTTAGTATACTATATCGCGAGGTACAAAAGCAAAGTTACCGACATCGCCGTGAAGCGGATGGGACTAATCTAAATTTTGTTTTAGTCTCTACTGAATATTAAAGGCGGATATTAACAGAAGCTTAACGTGAACGGAAAGAGCATCCTCAAATGCAAATTTGAGAGCCCGGATTTAAGATTCTAATATTTTTACTCATTAGGTTAAAAGTTAGGGTTAACTCCAAACGAGAAAAACAACCGACAAATTTTCTCATAAAATTTCTTCATAAAACACTGTTCCCACGGGGATACTTCCTTGTGGAAGATGAGTTAACAGTTGTGTCATAAATTTGTCACTTCGTCCACAATTGGTCAAAGAAGATCATCACCTGTGACTTACACGAGGAAATCTCAAAAACAGAGCCCCCCCCCCATATAAAGGCAAGTGCGATCACGACACAAGGGGGAAAAAATAAGTTTTTTTTCTATATGTGTGCGTGTGTTCCCGTGGATTTACTTGCCTCTCGTCGCCACCGTCTTCCATAGACTTTGAACTTTGACTTCGAACTTTGAACTGATTTGAACTTTGAACTTGGACGGACGAACCTCGGATCAACGTTATAACGACATAATTAGAGGTATTTATTCTACTCGCGAGAGTATGTAAGCTCTCTCTCTCGACTCTTTCCAACTTGCGATTAGGGTCGCGACTGATTTATATTTTGTCCGCTATCAAACCCGAAACCTATGAATTACGGATTGAAAATCCCGAGAGGGAACTGTAACCTCGATTCCTGAATTAATTATTAATTTAAAATGTTCAACAATAAACGGGTATATTGTTAATGAACTTAGATTGGTGTGCGTTTTTTCCGACATTATTATCTCCATACTGAACCCAAAGTCCTCGACGAGATCGGTCGTGATAATTCCTCCTCAAATTAAACGAGTATCTATCCGCAAGGAAATAATAGATTGGTGTCACATCCTGACCTGAAATAAGGATCTAGCGATCCTTAACTTTAAAACCCTTCCGCTCAAAAGAACCCATCCTTTAGACAAGCGAGACCAAACCTCAAGGTCTTGTCGAATAAGCGGTAGGAGAGTCAAGAACTCGTAAACATCCTACCCCCGATTAGTCTCACACAAACATTTGTGGATGCTTTTTCCGTTTCTGGCAGTGCTTGTGCAGAGAAATACAACGGTTGAACAGACTTGGTATATGAATGTAAAAAAAAATGCAATTAACGTAAAATCTATTCAAGCTTTATTATTATTTATCAGTTGGAAAGTTTGCTGAAACTTTTAGTGAATTATTGTAATTACTAGATGACAAAACTGGTGAATCTCTGTCTGATATTTGGATACTTTAAAGGTTTACTGTAGTGTAACATGGAAGACGATGAAGTCCACATTTGAACCCAGAAATAAAACATAGGAAAAACCACAGGCGGCTTTTCACGGACTACAAACTCTATAAGAATGGCATGAAGAATTTGAACACAGGACGACAATAACCCACACTTTTATTTAAGGTTTAGTATTAAAACTAAAAAAAGTAGTTAGATTATGAATTGACAATTAAGATGGCAACATTAGCTGTGGCATTTAGAAAACTGAAGAACTAGATACACCTATTTGCATGAAACATCGGTTCCTACAAAGTCCAATTTTTTCATCATCTCTAAAGACAACTAGTATTGCCACAAAGACCACTAAAGTAAACATGTTTCGCAAACATAGATGATGAGACTGGTGATGAGCGGAGTATACCGCAATATAAAGCTCAATTATCTTACCCACCACATCAAATAAACAGGCACATCGTGGTGGTCCTGTAAGACAATTGTACACTATACTTGTTCGGTTTGAATGTCAATAAATTACGTTTATTGATAGTTTATTGCATTTGAAAATATTTATATGGATTTTTTTTTATAAATTACAGTATATGCCCTGTACACTATACTTTTTCTTTATCAATAGAGTCGTGCCTGTCATCTATCTAATACGTTATGAAAAAAGTTTTTGAATTGATATAACATGACTTTCGGTTCTAATAACGGTACGAAGACTGATTTATTTCTGTACAGCACGTTCCGATATGTCTTCCCATACGGACGAATTAATGCCTTTTCGTTATGTTTCTAATGATTCGTTTTGCAGCTTCATTTGTAATTAAAAAATCCAATTTTCGTTTCAGCAGAAGTTTATGAGGTTTTACTGTTTGTAGTTGTTTTATTGTAAGGATAGATATATTTTTACCGTTTGTACTATGGGAAAGTTATTTCTGTCCCGTAGTTTTGATGTGTGTATGTCTCCGTTTTGAAACCATCGTTGAGGTTGATGTTGCTTTATTTCGGTGTTTTAGTCGAAAAAAAACAGAGAAATGAGGTTGAGATTAAGTTGAAGGGCCTGATTGCATTTATTCTGTCTGCAAGATTTTAACAAATGGTTTCGCTTTACTCTCTCCTTTTTTCAGATTTTGAATTGTAGAAAACGTAAGGGGCACGGACACTGAACAGAGTTTGAGTTAAACGTACTGCTTGCATCTATTCTTGCTCCAATGTTGCAGTTGATGAAGTACTTCCTGAATTCAATGTTTCTCTATGAATTAGGTAGAAAATTGCTTGCTGCCGTTCTTCCTGCAAGATTTCAGTTTAGGAAGCTCTCGCTTCTATTTGTAGTTCCTACAGGGATTTTACTGAAGAAGGTTTTGTTTGCATTAATAGTTCTGGGGTTTGATTTGAGGAATGAAGTGTACAGTCCAATTTATAGGAACCGGTACATTGCTCTCGACAACATTTTTACTACATTATTTTCGTCGCGAAGAATGAAAATTTCCAAAATTCATAGCCCAGAACTTATGTAACGAAGGATATCTTTTTACATTCATATGCTTCAATTCGTATAGACGAAGTACCAACACACTTACAATGACAGCTCTCCATGATTGAATTCTTTAAGAATTTTTGTTTAACTCCATAGAGAATAAGAGAAAACTTAGTATTAACAAGTAGTTTGAGATTTGACCGTTGAAATATTTAAAACGGAGAATGCGATCAAAGTATTTTAAGCGATCTGTAAAATAAGGAAGACCAAGGCGAACTCTTGCTACATCGTGGTTATCAATATAGGGTATATTGCAAAATTTATATATCAGAAAATAAATAATTTTAAAATACAGTCGGCCCCCTATAACACTGTTGATTATTCCGTTTTGTATGTATTACATGTTGTACAATTCACTTTGATTTTACAAATACGTGAGCCGTTCACAGCCCAGCACATGTATTTGTAAAATCTAAGTGACTGTCTTTAAGTGTATTTTTCTTGCTACAAAGATTTCTTGAAGCTAAGAAATTAATGCTAAAATAGTCGCTTTGGTTTGTAAAGCGACTGTAATACTGTTAGATAAGCAGGTCATTGACGTAGTGTTAGAAATTCGTGTATGAAGGAATACTCGGTACACGAATAGACAGGAAACTCTTTACTAGAAAAAAAGTAAGTATTATTAAAACGAAAAAAAGTACAAATATATGTTAAAAAGAAGCTCCGGTTCGTTTGAGTGATGTTTTCGCTTATTATCAATACCGGACGGGTCAAGCCACGTGTCGAGGATAATACTATTTACATAAAAATTTGAAAATGAAATCTGTACATAAAAATTTGAAAATGGAATACATTAACATATTTACTGTTAATGTACTAAATAATTGGGACATGTGTTTTATTGAAATAAAAGTGTTTGAATGGGTCACATTACTCAAAATCCCTTTGTGGATGAAGGTAGAGGAAAGCTTTATTTTTATTTCGAATCATCGGTCTGTAAATATACTCGACAGTGAATTATTTGATGAAGTTTCGTGTGTAAAAAAATATGTCACAAACGAAAAGATCGACGAATGGCGACAGAATAACAAGCCCTGCCATCAAAAGTGGGTTGAGATTTTTGAACATTTTACAGCAAAAGAAATTGCTTTCGAAAATATTTGTAAAATCGTAGAATTTTCTTTCTGTCTCCTTGGATCTAATGCCTTGTTAAATGAATATTTTCATTGGTGAATAATATGTGGACGAATGAAAAAATCCATTTAAAAGCACATTATTTCTGTCAAATACAACTTTCAAATGAACTGTATAAAATTTTATGACTTTAAAGCGTGAACCAGTGCTATTTAAAAAAATTAATTTTACTGAAAAGTATCAAANATTTTCATTGGTGAATAATATGTGGACGAATGAAAAAATCCATTTAAAAGCACATTATTTCTGTCAAATACAACTTTCAAATGAACTGTATAAAATTTTATGACTTTAAAGCGTGAACCAGTGCTATTTAAAAAAATTAATTTTACTGAAAAGTATCAAAATTAATGTTATTTGAATTTTTACAATGTGTATGTATGTGTAATGTTATAAACTTATGAATTTTACAAGA
This sequence comes from Centruroides sculpturatus, assembly GCF_000671375.1. Taxonomy (NCBI): domain Eukaryota; kingdom Metazoa; phylum Arthropoda; class Arachnida; order Scorpiones; family Buthidae; genus Centruroides; species Centruroides sculpturatus. The sequence goes on along the minus strand of NW_019384373.1, from coordinate 98,192 downwards.
TTTTTTTTTATTTTCTTAAATATGTCCTTTATTTTCCCCCAAAAATATAGTCACTGTAAGCATACTGCACAGATTTTTGCAACGATGGGCCATCCGCCTTCCCCCAGAGCGACAGTAGACTAGTTTAACCATCGACGATTGCGTAGCAGCTTGGGATTTCCAAAATATTTACCCGCCGTTAAACTGCAACATTGCAGTGAAGCTTATGACGTTTAATTAATGCAATGTATCGAATAACGCATTGCATCAAACGTAATTCGAAATTTCACATAACACACAACAAATTTAACCAATTAGCATCTCCTCTCAGATCTTATAGTCAAAAATCCCCAATAAGATTGTTAATAAATTTCACTGTTAATAAGTAATACAATATACATACAGTACAATGTAATCGGTTTCCGTTTTGTCTATGATGATACACAACTATGGATCATTACGAGTAAAGATTACAACTTCGGTTGTGTTTTTACATAGGATAATTATAACAACACTAAACGAGTTATTTGTGATTAAGGAAGACGGGTTCTACCAAACTAAATGATACACATACTTATGATAATATATTTTAAATTTAAATTTATTAAATTAAAAAATAATTTTACAAAACCTTTCTTGTTCACTTCCATAACATCAAATGTATTTTACAAAATGTAAAAATTACAAATGAAAAAAATAAAACTTCAAACATTTCTTGTTTTAATGTTAAATAAAATCTAAATACAAATATTAAAAAGAAAAAATACTTTTGTTAACATTTTCTTCGTAACAAATACTGTTATTCATTATCATTACGATATTTAATAATATAATTTAAATTACGTTTAAAACAAAACTTTTGTAAGCACTAAGTACACGATAACGGCTTTTACTCCGAATGAGTTCGCAGATGTAGAATCAGAGTTGTTTTCAGTGTAAAACTTCGTTTGCATTGATCACAGGTAAAGGGTTTCTCCCCTGTGTGAGTACGCAGATGATCAATCAAATTTTTTTTCAGTGTAAAACTTCGTTTGCATTGATCACAGGTAAAGGGTTTCTCCCCTGTGTGAGTACGCAGATGATCAACCAAAACATGTTTGTATGTGAAACTTCGTTTGCAATGGTCACAAGTGAAAGGTTTCTCCCCGGTATGAGTCTTGACGTGGTTACATAGACTGCTGGAATACTTGAACTGACGAGTACAGAATTTGCAAGACAACAGCCCTTCTCCGGTGTGAATCCTTTGATGACATTTTAAATTATACTTCGAAGCGAATTCTTTCTCGCAACTGTCACATCGATACTTCCCATTCTTTCTCTTCTGGAGGTTTAAACCTGTAAAATACGAGAAATTTTAAAACCTAATAATCAAAACTCCCTTCAATTTATTGTCAATCAAATATCTAAATTTAAGCGTTCTAATTATAAAGAACTGTTAAAGTTTTGAGTACAGATAGAAAAAGACTTTTCTTTCTATCAAATTTCTTTAAACTAAAATTTAAACCTTACAATTAACTGGACGACATCATATCACACTTTAGATCACACATAAACTCCTTACGCCGGTATTCACAAATATTAGCAAACACGTACAAATACAATACAATCACAAATTAACGTAATTTATACATTTTTTCAAAACAATTTATATGAAATATTATAACATATTCGAAAATAATTTAAAATATCTTCTTAATTTTTCTCTTTTTCTTCATTTGCGGGAAAGATGGTCTCTTTGTTGTTATATTCTTGTGTAGTTTCCTAACACTGGCTTCAATTTTAGTGTTTCGTTAACAACAGAATTCGAACACATCCTTCAGCAGTTTTCGTGTGTCCCCGGAAACCATTCTCTATTACAAAGATGTTCTTTATTGGTTGAAAGTGAATCTGAAAATAACAAAGTTCGGAATGAAATCAGATACGAGAATTACGTCATACATTATTTTATATAACAATTGAAATAATTTTAGAAATTCTTTCTTGGACACGTCACGCCACAAAATTAAAGCCGGGTTCGAAATCTAAAAAGTAAACGAATTCGAATTAATTTTTTTTCTCTAGGAATACGTATGAAGTACATTGATAGAATAATATTAATTATTAATACGATCTTTAAATAGTTTTATCTAAATGTTTAGAAATAAGTACATCAGATAATACCGTGTTTTGCGAAGACCCTTTCCTTTCATTTTCGTACTTACAGCTTTGATTGTTTTTATAATTTCAAATTCTTCAATAATTTCTAACCTTTTCTCGAAAATTGTGATTTGAAAAATGCTGGAGAAAAAATGACAGATCTACTTACGTTCGTTGACATTAAGTCAAGAAACTTCAGTCCACGAAGAGACTTATAGCACTTTCAATACTCTTTACCACACTCCACAAGCCAAACTCTAGATCCATTCGATATTTCGCGAAATGTTACCCGAGAAATCGTCTTCAGTTTCTGAGGAAATCGTGCTTCTTTTTTTCCTTTCTAATATAATCGTCAAAGAGATTTTCTTCTTCGAATCGACACTACAAATAATCATTTTAAATATAAGTAAGTGTACAATAAAATGGCTAGAAAATATTATGTCGGAATCGAGCTTATTTGCTTTCTTTTTATTGGAGGTTACGGTAAGAGGCGCTGCTGTCAATCGTTGCGCTACACTGGCTGTATCATTCTACGTTTATATTGGTTTTATGTGGGATTTTTAATCAGAGTAATGCGCTGTAGTTAAGTAAAAGAATTTAGATCGATAATAAATCATATCTGGAGCAATCAATTTACATCATTACTTTATTATTTGATATAATCTATTATTTACAATAGTACTATTTTATTAACATTTATACGTGAAGGAATTCGATTAATGCTAATTAAGATTCTTTTTAAATCAAATAGCCTACACTTTATTGTCTGTTTTTTTCATTACAACTGTCGAGTACTGTACGAACAAGTATTATTTAAAGTACAAGAGTAATCTACTCTTGTTATTAATTAATAATAACGTTTATTCATATTTACTAAAAATCTACAAAATTTTTCGTGTTTTTAAAGCCAAACAAAATGTTTGATTCTAGTTCTGTCTCTGTTGTAGCACCATTGCATATCTTCAACTTATATGCATTTTCAATAATATCCTCAGCTCGCTGCAAAGAAATTGTTGAAATATTTTCAAATTGAACACCCTCGATATATATTTTGCACGAAAATACATCTTCGTACTGTGCAAAAGTCACTAACTTAGATGCGTTTAGAGTAGCACTATTGTTTTTTTAACACTAGCTCATTTTCTGCGTACACAATTAAATTAGATTCATTTTTAAAGGGCACCTTATCCAGAAATCCGGCACTTTTAGCCTTTCAAAATCTTTAAGCCGAAGGGACGAAGACGACGAGGACAATTCTGGCTCGATATGTAATTCCTGCGAAGAGAGAATAGGAGAGTCGACCGTCTTCTTCTTGTTTGTGTTATTAAATTTCTGTTTGATCTTCCGAAACTTTGACCTATCGATCCGAAGTTTCGACAGCGTCTCATCGATAACCAAAATGACTTAACTTTAAAATATGAACTTTCTAGACCCAGTAGTTTTTTTCTACGAGCGTGTGCAGTGCCGTAAGAAGAAAATTAAGAAAAAGAAAATACAGATTTTTTTGGCGATTTTTGCGCTTTTCAATGGCTTATAGAAAACTAGTAGCTCGGGACGCCCCCTAGTGGGCGTTCTTTACAAACTTCCATGAGGCGCGGTTCCTTTGACTTTTTTGTTCCTATCAATATGCTCTACAGCGCTGTTAAAGTCCGAATGGTAAGATTTACTCTCCGAATGAAGAGTTGGCGACCCCCGCAAACCGTAGACCCGTGAACTAACAATAAAGTCAAAGGAACCATACCCCTACTCGCGACCCTTCGAGAGATATAAGCTCCTGAAATAATAAATTTCTATTACAAATATACTGAATTATTTATATTGTTATATTGACCAAATAATAATTTATTGGCCAAACGGATAATAAAAATTTATATTGTTAATTTAAATAAGAATTAAAATTGTTAATTTGAATGTTTGAAATATGACACACGATAGGGGCGCCTCTAGTGTCCGTTATCAAACGGTTACGGGACGGACAGACGGATACCCGTTGAATGGGTTATATATATAGATGCAGTCATTTTGCAAATTATCGAAGAAAACAATTATATTTCGAACGAGAATTTCGGAATTACTTCGAGTGTTTGGGGCAAAGAAATCGACCCC
>NW_019384373.1:91058-93126 GCF_000671375.1 Centruroides sculpturatus | reverse complement strand
TATATATATATAACTTGTTTTTCAAAGTTGCTAATTTCAAATATCCTTCTTCCTCTGTTTTTGAGTCAAGAGATGGTATAAATACTGCGTATAAGAGACTGGTTCGATACCTCGCCGAGAACTTCTTTTGCAAGAACCTCTTATAGAAGATCATCATCTTCAGAAAGTAAGCACAGTAGAGCATCGATTTTCCGAAAGTCAATCATCCGAAACGTCAATCATCCGAAAGAATTCCAGTCAGCAAATTTAAATTTTCGCCAGTGCTGTGGCGCTGTAATCTTTGGCTATGTCTTGGGCTACTCAAATATTTTACGTTTTTGATACTAAATTAATATCTGAAGTATAATTTTTTTAATGTTTTTATATTTATCAATATATTTATTTTGTTTGTACAAAATAAAAAAATAATTTTTAACGATACAATAGTCTTTGTTAGGCTTAACATCGACGAAAATTCAACACGAAGCGACACGCAACGGAAAAAAAATTTCAACATCAGATACGCTAAACTATTTTTTCGTACATAAATCGATTATCCGAAATATCAGTTATACGAACAACTCCATTCCCCAATTGATTCGGAAAATCGACGCTCTACTGTATTTACTTATAGTCGACGGCGTGGGAACGTGGATGGCGATGGAAAACCACCGCATTATTTTCTTCCTCGTTATAAGTATTATGACGTACAATCCGGGAATGGCCCTCGGTTCCCAGCGGACTTTCGATGGTCGGAGGGTGCTAAGAATCTCCGGGCGAAACAAAAAATTCTCTACGTGAAATGTTAGAAGTATGTTTGAAAGTGAAAAGTTAGATGATACGGCGAAGGAAATGGAAAGATTAAACATTGATATAATGGGTGTAAATGAAGTTAGATGGCCCGATACGGGATTTACAAAACACATAATGGAAATTTTTATTATTCGGGAAAGAATTCGATAAATCGTAACCACGGAGTATGTGTTTTATGTAACGAAAGTACGAGAGCTTACCGGAACAAATAGAAGAAATAAATTTACTAATATTTGAAATGAAAAGGGTGATTTTGTTTTGAAATTGGGTGAACAACTGAAACTATGGAAAGAGTACGTTGAAAAATTATATTTTGACGAGAGAAATTTAAACCCTATAATAATTGATAAAGAAGAAGGACCGACAATATTGAAAATAGAAGTAAGAATGCAATTGGAACAACTAAAGAAGGTAAATCTACCGGACCAGACGAAGTTCCCGCTGAAATTTTGAAATTACTGGATTAAAACAGTCTTGATATTTTAGTGGATTTTTACAACATTATTTACGAAAGTGGTGTAATTCGTCTAGATCTTTTAATGTCTACGTTTATAAAAATTTCCAAAAAAGATAATGCAAAAAAAATGTGGTGATTATAAAACTATAAGCCTGATGAGTCACGTTTTAAAAATGTTCTTAAAAGATTAACTAATAAGTAAATTTTACGGACTTCAGACGAATTATAAGAGAACAAGACTATTTATTTCACGCAAGAAAAATATAGTTAATGCAACGTTGCAGATAGAAAACAGATAGAGTTTCATCAATTAAGTATTTGGGAACTAACATACAGGAAGACGGCAGATACATTAAAGAAATTAAATCTAGAATAGAAAATGCCAATTTTCTATTTTAGATTTTCTAGAATAGAAAATTGAATAGAAACTATTTTCACAATACAGGCATACCTCGACTTACGTCGTTTCGAGTTACGTCGTTCCCGATTATACGTCGCTTGTTAAAAAAGTATATGGAAAAATAAAAATTAAGTTTAAGTCATTTTATTCGACTTTACGTCTGTCCGCCACAAATATTGAAGTCGTAATATCACTAGATAAACGTTTAAAGCACATAGAATCATATTAAAATATATACAAGTATGTACTGTACTTACAGTACACGCATTCGTAAATTTAGATTACTTTTTTTGTACTATATTAAAAACTAAAATTTATTTGTTTGTAAGCTTAAAATAGATTTTTATTAACCATATATTATTTAAAATGCTTTCCTAGTGATAAGTAGATTCGGAGACAGGTAAATTCGACTTACGTCG
>NW_019384373.1:82969-89824 GCF_000671375.1 Centruroides sculpturatus | reverse complement strand
CCGAAAGTCAATCATCCGAAAGAATTCCAGTCGGCAAATTTAAATTTTCGCCAGTGCTGTGGCGCTTCAATCTTTGGCTATGTCTTGGGCTACTCAAATATTTTACGTTTTTGATACTAAATTAACATCTGAAGTATAATTTTTTATTGTTTTTATATTTTTCAATATATTTATTTTGTTTGTACAAATTAAAAAAATAATTTTTTACGATACATTAGTCTTCGTTAGGCTTAACATCGACGAAAATTCAACGCGAAGCGACACGCAACAGATAAAAATTTCAACATCGGATACGTTAAACTATTTTTTCGTACATAAATCGGTTATCCGAAATATCAGTTATACGAACAACCCCAGTCCCCAATTGATTCGGAAAATCGACGCTCTACTGTATTCTTAATCTAACAAAAATGGACTTCGGTAAGCCTAAAAACCTAAATCCGCCCTTTTCATCTTTAGTCTTACCACAGACCATCCAGACCTTGAACTGCCAGTTCCCCACCCGTTCACCAGAGAGAACTCCCGTCACCGAATAACATGAGAGCATCTTTTCCTCACGATTCAAACATGCTTTCATGCCGCGCAATACCATTATAATCTATTGCCCTATATTTCTACCTTTGACTACGTGAGCCAGGGTGGGGCAAGCGCCCCACTTTGACTCATTTAGTCAAGATGTATTAAGTCTCTAACCAGATGTATTAAGTTTTTCTATAGTCACTTAACTACACAGGTGCATAGGGTGCAATCGGGCCTGAAACGAAGAAGGCTTCTAAATGGAACTGGCGAAAAAATTTTGGCTGGATATTTTTCTGAAAATTTCAAAATTTTAATAATATAATTTATATCAAATTTGTTATCATACTGTTAATAGCAAGAAGCAACCTGAATTATTCGGAAACAATAAGCATTAATATCCCCAAATCGGTCTTCTCAATGCCACTGCTGATGTACATCATCTCAACTGTAAATTCCTAATCTGACTTCTTTTCTTTTACTTTTAAAACTAGATCCTAAAGAAAAGTGTGAATTATTGTCGTTCCTTTTCAAACTATCTGTGCTATTCTTATACACTATACTAACGCATTAATTAATTGTATGAATAAAACGTTTAAAAAAGCAACCTACCAACCTAGTTAATTTGGGAATGTTAATGCTGATTGTTATCGAATAATGCAAATTGCTTCTTCATATTAACGGTATGATAACAAATGTGATATGCAAAATATCCAGCCACACCACAAATTTTTCAATCAGTTTCATTTCGAAGCCTTCTTCGTTTCAGGCGCCGTTGTACCTGTTGCTTGTTTAGTTAAGTGTCAGCAAAGCAATACTAGGGAGATTTACCTAAAAGAGAATGCCTTTTGGGAGGTCTTTCTAAAAGTAACTGACTCCTATTTATTCGCTACAGGAAAGACGGAGAGAAAACACAGGAAACTCCACGTGGCCAGTCTGTCTGGGGAGGCACGAACCCATAATCGAACTGCCAGTGTTTAAGAAAAGAAAGCGCTTGATCACAGGTGGTCCGGCAAATGTTACACGTGTTTAGTTACGGAACTGTAGAAACACTTAATACATGTGGATAAGTAATCTAATAAACCTGCTTGTTTGAAATGAAACGAGTTACGTTATTGGTGTGATTATCAATCTGAATTAATGTTACTTTATCCGACAACGCCTATATTTTAACGCGAATATTTTCGTTAAGTTCGATAAATTTTTAACTCAATTAATTCGTAACGTAAGAATATTTTATTTTAAGCAACATTTTAAAATTATTATAACAATTAAAAGCGGGATATTGCTTATACTTTCCTACTGAACTCGAATCAGTAAACTAAACAATTATTTAAATTAATAATTTGTCAAAATCGAGAAATGTTATTAATTCCCGCGTAAAACCGAACTAAAAATAAAGCCGTTAATTATTAATGAAAAATTCGAAATTAAATTNATTTACATCATTACTTTATTATTTGATATAATCTATTATTTACAATAGTACTATTTTATTAACACTTATACGTGAAGGAATTCGATTAATGCTAATTAAGATTCTTTTTATATCAAATAGCCTAAACTTTATTGTCTGTTTTTTACATTACAACTGTCGAGTACTGTACGAACAAGTATTATTTAGAGTACAATAGTAATCTACTCTTGTTATTATTAATAACGTTCATATTTACTAAAAATCTACAAAATTTTTCATATTTTTAAAGCCAAACAAAATGTTTGATTCTAGTTTTGTCTCTGTTGTAGCACCATTGCATATCTTCAACTTATATGCATTTTCAATAATATCCTCAGCTTGCTACAAAGAAGAAATTGGTGAAATATTTTCAAATTAAACACCCTCGATATATATTTTGTACGAAAATACATCTTCGTACTGGGCAAAAGTCACTAACTTATATGCGTTTAGACTAGCACTATTGTTTTTTAACATTAGCCATTTTCTGCGTACACAATTTTTAAAGGGCACCTTATCCAGAAATCCGGCACTTTTAGTTTTTCAAAATCTTTAAGCCGAAGGGACGAATACGACGAGGACAATTCTGGCTCGATATGTAATTTCTCCGAAGAGAGAAGAGGAGGGTTGACCGTCTTCTTCTCGTTTGTTATTAATTAAATTTCTGTTTGATCTTCCGAAACTTTGACCTATCGATCCGAAGTTTCGACAGCGTCTCATCGATAACCAAAATGACTTAACTTTAAAATATGAACTTTCTAGACCCAGTAGTTTTTTTCTACGAGCGTGTGCAGTGCCGGAAGAAAATTAAGCAAAAGAAAATATGTACAGATTTTTTGGCGATTTTTGCGCTTTTCAATTGCTTATAAAAAACTAGTAGCTCGGGACGCCTCCTAGTGGGCGTTCTTTACAAATTTCCATGAGGCACGGTTCCTTTGACTTTTTTGTTCCTATCAATATGCTCTACAGGGCTGTTAAAGTCCGAATGGTAAGATTTACCCTCCGAATGAAGAGGTGGCTACCCCCACAAACCGTAGACCCCTGAACTAACAATCAAGTCAAAGGAACCATACCCCTACTCGCGACCCTTCGAGAGATATAAACCCTTGAAATTATAAATTCCTATTACAAATAATGTATACTGAATTATTTATATTGTTATATTGACCAAATAATAATTTATNTGCCTTTGTAAATAAAACAGATTTGCGTAAGTTTAAACATTACTTTCATTTATATTTTAAAATATAATAATAATAATAAATTAACAATATCTTTCAATGTAATAGAATTATACTAATTGTTTGCCAACATTTCATCCTCGATCAAATCGCTTCGTCGCAAAAATTGATAATAAACAGGAAAACTTTTCTTCTTTACTAATTACGTTTTCATTGTTCGTTTATAAGTAAAGGAATTTTTACGATGTTTAAATCAAATGATAATTGAAAATCGGTGCTCTTAAGCAGCATTTTAAGTAGATAAGAAAGCATTTATTCGCTTACTGCTGCTCTCCACTTTCAATGAATGCAGTAAAAGTGACTGCTTATACTTTCAATAAAACAGAAACATTTTCGACATTGATTCTTAATTAGATCATTAATGATGAGAACTTTCAGACTTTTGTAACATTAATGTTGAAGCATGCATTTAAATCGTTTATTTTAATCGATATTGCTGCACTTAAAGAAAATTTCGACAAAGTAATTTACCTGAAGAGTAATCAGAGATACTGAAAGGCATTAAATACAGTCAGGTTAGACTGTAAATTCTCTTGTAATGTTTGAAATAAAATGATAATTTTAATGGTTTATATCGTTAGATGAGAACTAAGTTATAATTTTTCTATATACTTTTTTCTTTGTTTATCTTTTGTAATTAATTGTATTAAATATCCTTTTTTTTAAAAAAAAATTAATTAAAATTAATTGTTGTCAATTTCTTGTTACTAAAACTATAAAAATTTGGTTGTAAATTTCGCAGGCTCTTTAATCTAACTTCTGTAAATCTCTATGTTTTCCATATCCATAGTGATGGTGGTTGAGTGTACATTTTAACGATTCGTACTTTATATCGCAGCCTGTAGACCATATAGCACCTGTGACATTGATGCTAAAATTGTATAATTATGGTCTATTTGTACAATGAATTTGTGTTCCTTGAGTGTCACCATAAGACACAAGTAAGGTACATAACCCAACGTAATTCTTTTAAATCCCAAGGTGTTAAGTTTTCCATAGTATTTTGTATACTCCAGCTTGTTCTTTTTTAATTTGTTTTCATCATTTCATAACAAGTTGTAAATATTAATATTAGCTGTTTTGTAAACTATCTTTGAGTTTTTGTACGTTACCAACTATTTATACTGTCTTCCAAACGGTTAGCTGAATGTCAATTTATTAATTCTATCGATGTTTTTTTAAAGAATTATCTGTTTTCTTTATAACTCCATTCTATTTCTTTTTTAAATTGAGTAAGTTCTACATCCTAAAGTTATCCTTTAAGTTTATTTATATTTATTGTTAACATTATATTTTTCGTAAGTTATTTAGTTACTTTATTAACATTAAAATTTGTATTTAAAATTTAAATAAAATGTTTTATTTGTGAAACTGAATCTAAAAACAGTTTAAAAAACCTGATAATAGCCAATAAGAATATGCTCTAAACGTTAGTAATTAAAAATTTTCTCGAATATGTAGTCCAATATTTTTAATTTTTCTGCTGAGCACATCCGAACTGCATTTATGTTAAATGCTTCAAATTTTTCATTATTCATCTTTTACTTAATAACTGATTTCCTTGAGATCTTTATATTGTTGTTCTTGTGTCGAACCCTGAACTGTATAGATATACAGTTTAAGAATTAATGTTCGTAACTGACGTGCAGTTTGTCTTTTTTTCACAGAGCCTGCAAGTATAACAAAATGGAAGATAAATCGAACCGTCGCGCAACAGGTTGTGTAGAAAACCATGAGAGAAGTAATGAACGTAAATATTTCGAGTGCGAATTTTGCTCAAAGATTTTTTTTATATAAATCAAAACTAGAAATACACTTGAGAAAACATACAAACGAAAGGCCTTTTCAATGTAAAATATGCAACGAAGGATTCAAACATAAATATCAGTTGATTATTCATGAGAAATTGCACACAGGAAGCACACCGTTTCAGAGCGAACTTTGTTCTCGATCTCCAGTTTATTTTTCACATTCATTCCTGCCGGAACTATCAACGTATAAAAGACCTTTAGCACAAACTTTCCAGGAACCGTTGATGCAACCCGGACCGTCTTCAGTGCAAATTCTAGATGAATCAAGGATGCAAACAGAACCTTTTTCAACACAAACTCTCCAAGAACCGCGGATGCAAGCTGGATATTCTTCAACACAAATTGTAAAGGAACCACAGATGCAAAAACGATCATTCTCAACACACATGTTTTGGCAACCATTGATGCAAAGCAGATCTTCANTAGAATAGAAAATGCCAATTTTCTATTTTAGATTTTCTAGAATAGAAAATTGAATAGAAACTATTTTCACAATACAGGCATACCTCGACTTACGTCGTTCTCCTGTAACCAATAAGTAATAGCCTCGTCGTGTCGCATCTACGATAGCTTTTCAAAAAGTTCTGTAGTCACTGCGTGACGTTCTATTATTTCGTCCTTAATCCCGATACGGAAGTAACGACGCGTTATTTAAAACGTATTATTACTCATAAATTGTATAGAATACTTGATTTGTAGATGTATTCGCTCCTCCTTTTGAATTTCTTGAAATCTCTACTCTTTTAAATTCTTCAATTAAGAAGAGAAGTGTCCTTCAAAAGTACCCGGGGAATTTGAGAAATGCCTTTACGGTCTCAAATTTGCCGATGGGAAAATCCCTACCTATACCTCCTAGTGTGGAACGTAATGCCTCCGGTGAAGGACGAGCAACGTCGATAAGACGGCTAACGTAGGTGGAGACCAAGCGGGAGTCGGGATAAACTTCTAACTTCGTCCTTGCGATGAAGAAGAGCGATCTCTTGTCCTACAGGTAAGAAATTGCTCCTAAAGGCGGATGAACTATTTACTTATAGTCGACGGCGTGGGAACGTGGAAGGCCATGGAAAACCACCGCATTATTTTCTTCCTCGTTATAGTATTATGACGTACAATCCGGGAATGGCCCTCGGTTCCCGGCTGAACTTCGACGGTCGGAGGGTGCTAAGAATCTCCGGGCAAAACAAAAAATTCTCTACGTGGAATGTTAGAAGTATGTTTGAAAGTGAAAAGTTAGATGATACGGCGAAGGAAATGGAAAGATTAAAGATTGATATATTGGGTGTAAATGGAGTTAGATGGCCCGGTACGGGGTTTACAAAACACAGAATGGAAATTTTTATTATTCGGGAAAGAATTCGATAAATCGTAACCACGGAGTATGTGTTTTATGTAACGAAAGTACGAGAGCTTACCGGAACAAATAAAAGAAATAAATTTACTAATATTTTAAATGAAAAAGGTGATTTTGTTTTGGAATTGGGGGAACGACTGAAACTATGGAAAGAGTACAGTACGTCGAAAAATTATATTTTGACGAGAGAAATTTAAACCCTATAATAATTGATAAAGAAGAAGAACCGACAATATTGAAAACTAGCAGGTGGGCCCGGCGTTGCTCGGGCAAAAGTAACGATAACTAAGATAAAGATTATTACGTTACAGTCAACCTTACCCGTTTTCACAGAATGCAAGAATTGGGTCCCCTTGTTTCCAGACTAATTAGAGAATTTTTAGATGGGTCTAAAAATATGTTCGATTTCCCGCAAAAACGAAAAAAACTGCATCTGCGTATTGCACGTCGCTTTCTCTTAACAATTCCATTGTTACGTAA
>NW_019384373.1:30584-82302 GCF_000671375.1 Centruroides sculpturatus | reverse complement strand
ATGGAAAAATAAAAATCAAGTTTAAGTCATTTTATTCGACTTTACGTCTGTCCGCCACAAATATTGAAGTCGTAATATCACTAGATAAACGTTTAAAGCACATAGAATCATATTAAAATATATACAAGTATGTACTGTACTGTATTTACAGTACATGCATTCGTAAATTTAGATTACTTTTTTTGTACTATATTAAAAACTAAAATTTATATCTTTATAAGCTTAAAATAGATTTTTATTAACCATATATTATTAAAAATACATTAATAAATAAAATACAGAACCGGGAATGGTAATTTACGGTTTAGCCTAGTGACAAGTAGATTCGGAGACAAGTAAATTCGACTTACGTCGTTCTCCTGTAACCAATTACCGACGTAAGGCGAGGTATACCTGTATATTTAATTGTGAAAATAGTTTAAAAAATTTTAAATAATTGCTTTTAAATAAAATTGTCTTATATTACGAATTAATTGTGTTAAAAATTCATCGAACTTGACGAAAATATTCGCGTTAAAATAGAGGTATTCTCTGATAAAGTGACATTTATTCAGATGGATAATCACACCAATAACGTAACTCGTTTCATTTCAAACCAGTTATTTTAATTAATTACTTATATAGATGCAAGGGCGTGATTAGATTTTTTCAAAGGGCAAAAGTAAGATAACGTTGTTTATAAAAAGTAATGAATAACATTTACCACCAGTTGCAGGATCGCTGAATATTTCGCTATGAGACAAACACTAATAATAAATTCTGATTTTGTAGCAGCGCAATGTATTTGAAAACCAGCTGTTCTCGTTGTATTATTATCGTCTGTTGATAGTTTTTCAAGCGCCATAACGATTTGCACATTATATTCCTTCAATGTGGCGATACTTTTATATTTTTGAGACCAACGGGTTTCATAGAGCATTGGTATATTCGGTGTGCTTATATAAATAACTACTGCTATATCTGTCAAAAAATTAAACGAACTAAAAATTTAAGCTTTTGAATTGACTCTCTACACTAGAAACTTCAATCTTTAAAGAAAAAAAACTTTAATATTTTGGATTCCTTTAATTAGACTGTTTTGCAACTCATCGACTCGAATGAAAATAATACAGACATACCTTTTGTGATAAAAAAGTTTGTAATATCCAATTTAAATTGCTATTGTTACGGGATTGCGGTCCAAAAATGAAATAAACGCGCGAACAACATTAATGGATTTATTAAAACACTTACAACATTCAATACAAGTAAATACAACACTTGTTAATTTAAAATGACGTAAGAAATCCAGTATTGCGTATGGACACAACGAGATTTTAAATAAACCTCGCTCGCATTATGTTCTGAAAAAGCTGAAATGCGTCAACTCACTCAACTGACTCATTCGCGCTGATTGCAGGGATTAATTAGGGAACAGAACGTACTGTACTAGCAATCCAAACCTCGAACATTCTATAATCAGGGTCAGATATACATACCGACTAATAGGACTTATGCCCGGCCCCCAAGTGTCAACAGCGCACAAAAATTAAATTATAATCATAAATTTTTAATACAATTCATTAACAACGGCCACTTATCGTCATTCAACACCATTTCATAAATAAATACATTTTAACTTCGATTTTCATGTTATTAAAAATAAATTTTAAATCCCAATTTAAATACAGTAGAGCGTCGATTTTCCGAAAGTCAATCATTTCAAACGTCAATCATCCGAAAAAATTCCAGTCGGCAAATTTAAATTTTCGCCAGTGCTGTGGCGCTTCAATCTTTGTCTATGTCTTGGGCTACTTAAATATTTTACGTTTCTGATACTAAATTTACATTTGAAGTATAATTTTTTATCGTTTTTATATTTTTCAATATATTTATTTTGTTTGTACAAATTAAAAAAATAATTTTTTACGATACATTAGTCTTCGTTAGGCTTAACATCGACGAAAATTCAACGCGAAGCGACACGCAACAGATAAAAATTTCAACATCGGATACGTTAAACTATTTTTTCGTACATAAATCGGTTATCCGAAATATCAGTTATACGAACAACCCCAGTCCCCAATTGATTCGGAAAATCGACGCTCTACTGTATTCTTAATCTAACAAAAATGGACTTCGGTAAGCCTAAAAACCTAAATCCGCCCTTTTCATCTTTAGTCTTACCACAGACCATCCAGACCTTGAACTGCCAGTTCCCCACCCGTTCACCAGAGAGAACTCCCGTCACCGAATAACATGAGAGCATCTTTTCCTCACGATTCAAACATGCTTTCATGCCGCGCAATACCATTATAATCTATTGCCCTATATTTCTACCTTTGACTACGTGAGCCAGGGTGGGGCAAGCGCCCCACTTTGACTCATTTAGTCAAGATGTATTAAGTCTCTAACCAGATGTATTAAGTTTTTCTATAGTCACTTAACTACACAGGTGCATAGGGTGCAATCGGGCCTGAAACGAAGAAGGCTTCTAAATGGAACTGGCGAAAAAATTTTGGCTGGATATTTTTCTGAAAATTTCAAAATTTTAATAATATAATTTATATCAAATTTGTTATCATACTGTTAATAGCAAGAAGCAACCTGAATTATTCGGAAACAATAAGCATTAATATCCCCAAATCGGTCTTCTCAATGCCACTGCTGATGTACATCATCTCAACTGTAAATTCCTAATCTGACTTCTTTTCTTTTACTTTTAAAACTAGATCCTAAAGAAAAGTGTGAATTATTGTCGTTCCTTTTCAAACTATCTGTGCTATTCTTATACACTATACTAACGCATTAATTAATTGTATGAATAAAACGTTTAAAAAAGCAACCTACCAACCTAGTTAATTTGGGAATGTTAATGCTGATTGTTATCGAATAATGCAAATTGCTTCTTCATATTAACGGTATGATAACAAATGTGATATGCAAAATATCCAGCCACACCACAAATTTTTCAATCAGTTTCATTTCGAAGCCTTCTTCGTTTCAGGCGCCGTTGTACCTGTTGCTTGTTTAGTTAAGTGTCAGCAAAGCAATACTAGTGAGATTTACCTAAAAGAGAATGCCTTTTGGGAGGTCTTTCTAAAAGTAACTGACTCCTATTTATTCTCTACAGGAAAGACGGAGAGAAAACACAGGAAACTCCACGTGGCCAGTCTGTCTGGGGAGGCACGAACCCATAATCGAACTGCCAGTGTTTAAGAAAAGAAAGCGCTTAATCACAGGTGGTCCGGCAAATGTTACACGTGTTTAGTTACGGAACTGTAGAAACACTTAACACATGTGGATAAATAATCTAATAAACCTGATCGTTTGAAATGAAACGAGTTACGTTATTGGTGTGATTATCAATCTGAATTAATGTTACTTTATCCGACAACGCCTATATTTTAACGCGAATATTTTCGTTAAGTTCGATAAATTTTTAACTCAATTAATTCGTAACGTAAGAATATTTTATTTTAAGCAACATTTTAAAATTATTATAACAATTAAAAGCGGGATATTGCTTATACTTTCCTACTGAACTCGAATCAGTAAACTAAACAATTATTTAAATTAATAATTTGTCAAAATCGAGAAATGTTATTAATTCCCGCGTAAAACCGAACTAAAAATAAAGCCGTTAATTATTAATGAAAAATTCGAAATTAAATTAATTTATCACAAATACATTTAAAATATATTTATGATAATACAGCAACGTTTTAACCAACACTTGAGAAGGTGAAATGTCCAGACTTGCCTTTGTAAATAAAACAGATTTGCGTAAGTTTAAACATTACTTTCATTTATATTTTAAAATTAAATAATAATAATAATAAATTAACAATATCTTTCAATGTAATAGAATTATACTAATTGTTTGCCAACATTTCATCCTCGATCAAATCGCTTCGTCGCAAAAATTGATAATAAACAGGAAAACTTTTCTTCTTTACTAATTACGTTTTCATTGTTCGTTTATAAGTAAAGGAATTTTTACGATGTTTAAATCAAATGATAATTGAAAATAGGTGCTCTTAAGCAGCATTTTAAGTAGATAAGAAAGCATTTATTCGCTTACTGCTGCTCTCCACTTTCAATGAATGCAGTAAAAGTGACTGCTTATACTTTCAATAAAACAGAAACATTTTCGACATTGATTCTTAATTAGATCATTAATGATGAGAACTTTCAGACTTTTGTAACATTAATGTTGAAGCATGCATTTAAATCGTTTATTTTAATCGATATTGCTGCACTTAAAGAAAATTTCGACAAAGTAATTTACCTGAAGAGTAATCAGAGATACTGAAAGGCATTAAATACAGTCAGGTTAGACTGTAAATTCTCTTGTAATGTTTGAAATAAAATGATAATTTTAATGGTTTATATCGTTAGATGAGAACTAAGTTATAATTTTTCTATATACTTTTTTCTTTGTTTATCTTTTGTAATTAATTGTATTAAATATCCTTTTTTTTAAAAAAAATTAATTAAAATTAATTGTTGTCAATTTCTTGTTACTAAAACTATAAAAATTTGGTTGTAAATTTCGCAGGCTCTTTAATCTAACTTCTGTAAATCTCTATGTTTTCCATATCCATAGTGATGGTGGTTGAGTGTACATTTTAACGATTCGTACTTTATATCGCAGCCTGTAGACCATATAGCACCTGTGACATTGATGCTAAAATTGTATAATTATGGTCTATTTGTACAATGAATTTGTGTTCCTTGAGTGTCACCATAAGACACAAGTAAGGTACATAACCCAACGTAATTCTTTTAAATCCCAAGGTGTTAAGTTTTCCATAGTATTTTGTATACTCCAGCTTGTTCTTTTTTAATTTGTTTTCATCATTTCATAACAAGTTGTAAATATTAATATTAGCTGTTTTGTAAACTATCTTTGAGTTTTTGTACGTTACCAACTATTTATACTGTCTTCCAAACGGTTAGCTGAATGTCAATTTATTAATTCTATCGATGTTTTTTTAAAGAATTATCTGTTTTCTTTATAACTCCATTCTATTTCTTTTTTAAATTGAGTAAGTTCTACATCCTAAAGTTATCCTTTAAGTTTATTTATATTTATTGTTAACATTATATTTTTCGTAAGTTATTTAGTTACTTTATTAACATTAAAATTTGTATTTAAAATTTAAATAAAATGTTTTATTTGTGAAACTGAATCTAAAAACAGTTTAAAAAACCTGATAATAGCCAATAAGAATATGCTCTAAACGTTAGTAATTAAAAATTTTCTCGAATATGTAGTCCAATATTTTTAATTTTTCTGCTGAGCACATCCGAACTGCATTTATGTTAAATGCTTCAAATTTTTCATTATTCATCTTTTACTTAATAACTGATTTCCTTGAGATCTTTATATTGTTGTTCTTGTGTCGAACCCTGAACTGTATAGATATACAGTTTAAGAATTAATGTTCGCAACTGACGTGCAGTTTGTCTTTTTTTCACAGAGCCTGCAAGTATAACAAAATGGAAGATAAATCGAACCGTCGCGCAACAGGTTGTGTAGAAAACCATGAGAGAAGTAATGAACGTAAAAATTTCGAGTGCGAATTTTGCTCAAAGATTTTTTTTATATAAATCAAAACTAGAAATACACTTGAGAAAACATACAAACGAAATGCCTTTTCAATGTAAAATATGCAACGAAGGATTCAAACATAAATATCAGTTGATTATTCATGAGAAATTGCACACAGGAAGCACACCGTTTCAGAGCGAACTTTGTTCTCGATCTCCAGTTTATTTTTCACATTCATTCCTGCCGGAACTATCAACGTATAAAAGACCTTTAGCACAAACTTTCCAGGAACCGTTGATGCAACCCGGACCGTCTTCAGTGCAAATTCTAGATGAATCAAGGATGCAAACAGAACCTTTTTCAACACAAACTCTCCAAGAACCGCGGATGCAAGCTGGATATTCTTCAACACAAATTGTAAAGGAACCACAGATGCAAAAACGATCATTCTCAACACACATGTTTTGGCAACCATTGATGCAAAGCAGATCTTCACCACAAACTGTGGAGGAACCGATGATGCAACCTGGACCGTCTTCAGCGGAAACCCTAGACGAATCAGGGATGCAAGATGAAGCTTTCTCATCACAAATTGTAGAGAAACCACGGATGCAAGCAGGACTTACTTCAACAGAAACCCTGGAGGACCAGAGATATAAGCAGTAACTTTATCCACATACTCCTTAGAGAAATTATCGATGCAGATAGAACTTTATATATGTGCTCTTCTTCAGAAATTGTTGACGTAAGCAGGTTTTGCTATTACTGCAATTTTGCAAGAATTATTCATGATAACAGAATCTCCGTTAATTTCAATGCTGCACAAACAATTAATGCCTTTTACAATACCAACTCTGATAAAAGCACTAACCCAAGAAGGGATGCAACCAAGATCTACGACACAAATTCTGTTTAGTATCCATGATTTGTTTGTTGATCTTCAGCTTAAACTTCATGTAAAAAAGAAGTTCATGCAGGACTTTTCTCTACTGAAATTTCGGAAGAAGGTGCGATGTAAGAATCTTTTTTAACTGAATTATCACATTTAGTAGGACCTTCTACTCAAATTCTTCCCAGTTTCCGTGATTCGTTTGTCTTCTTCAAAACAAATGTCAGATGAAAAAGGGAAGCAATCTGACCATCTCAAATCCTTAGACTAGAAGCAAGCAGGACTTTTCTTTACTGATATTTCGGGGAGAGGTGTGATCCAAGAAGAATCTTCTTCAAGTGAAGCTTCGAAAAAAATATTGATGCATGCAGAACCTTTAACACGAACATTATCCAGTTTTCGTAATTCGTCTTCAACTTAAACTTCGGCCAAAGAAGATTTTTAAGGAGGATCTGCTTCTCATATCCATGATGACGAACAAGTGGAAGCGAAAAGTTCTACTCAATCTCGATTACATTTCTGCGTTTTGCTTCAGCGACCTCAAACGCAAACACCCAGTAAAGAAAAAAAATCACGGTAAAAATAAATAACAGAGATCTATATAAGTTTTAAAACTAAATTTAGCTAAATTATCAATTTTAAAATTATTACGAATTAATTGTGTTAAAAATTTATCGAATTAAACGAAATTATTCGCGTTAAAATAAAGGCATTGTCTGATTGTTTGTTTGTTTGTTAACTTGTATGACTGCAACACTTGGGCGATCTCCTAGGTGGATGCTATTCCAGAGGTCTTTTAAGGGTAACTGGTATCTTATCAGGCATTACAAATGTGGAGATAACCCGGAAAACTTTACGTGGCCAGGCAGACCTGGCGAAGCGCGAACCCACAACAGAACTCCCAGTGTTCAGGATACGAAATCGCTTGGCGACTGGTGGGCCCGTTGTCTGATACAGCGACAATAATTCGGATGGATAATCTCACCAATAACGTAACTCGTTTCATTTCAAACTAGCTGTTTTATTAGATATTTATTCAAATGTATTAAATCTTTGTGTAGTCCCGATTCTGGACAGATGCAACGGAGTTCAAAACGATAAAGGCTTCGAAATGGAATCGCCGGAAAAATTTGTGGCTAAACATTTTGCCGAAAATTAGAGTTTGACTAGATAATTAAATACTTGTAGGAAATTTCAATAAAATTAATTACATTACATTTTTATCATACTGTTAATAGTAAAATGCAATCTGCATTATTGAAAAGCAATCAGCATTAACATTTCCAAATCAATTTTAAGTATTGGATAGTAGGGTTTTTTTAAAGATTCTTATTCATATAATTAATTAATGCCTTAGTATACTGTATCTTAAGGTACAAGAGAAAAGATTTTGACATAACCATGACGCGGCTGGGACTAATCTGAATCTTGTTTTAGTCACTACTAAATATTAAAGGCGGATATTAACAGAATCTTAACGTGAACGGAAAGAGCATCCTCAAATACAAACATTTGTGGATGCTTTTTCCGTTTCGGGTACTGCTTGTGGAGAGAGATACAACTTTATGGGGTTTAAAATACGGGATTTGACTTGGTATATGAATGTAAAAAAATGCAATTAACGTAAAGTCTATTCAAGCTTTATTATTTGTCACTCAGTGAGTTTGCTGAAACTTTTAGTGAATTATTCTAATCACCTGATGACAAAACTGGTGAATTTCTGTCTGATATTTGAATACTTTGAAGAGATATGGTTTACTGTAGTGTAGCATGGAAGACGATGAAGTCCATATTTGAATTCAGAAATAAAACATAGGTAAAACCACGGAAGGCTTTTCACGGACTACAAACTCTACAAGAATATCACAGAGAGTTTGAACACAGGACGACAATAACCCACACTTTTATTTAAGGTTCAGTATTAAAACTAAAATGAGTAGTTAGATTATGAAATTTACAATTAAGATGGCAACATTAGCTGTGGCATTTAGAAAACTGAAGAACTAGATACACCTATTTGCATAAAACATCGGTTCCTACAAAGTTCAATTTTTATCATCATCTCTATAGACAACCAGTATTGCCACAAAGACCACTAAAGCGAACATGTTTCGCTAACATGGATGATGACACTTATGATGGGCGGAGTATGCAGCAAGATGAAGCTCAATTACCTGACCAACCACATCAAATAAATCGGCACATCGTGATGTTCCTGTAAGACAATTGTACACTGAACTTGTTCAGTTTACAGGTCGATAAATTACGTTTATTGATTGTTTATCGCATAAATTACATTATATGCTTTTGCACACTATACTTTTTCTTTAACAATAGAGTCATGCCTGTCATCTATCTATTACCTTTCGGGAAAAGTTATTGAATTGATATAACATGACTTGCGGTTCTAATCACGGTACGAAGACTCATTTATTTGTGTAGAGCTCGTTCCGATATGTCCTCCCATACGAACGAATTAATGCCTTTTTCTAATGTTTTTAATTCTTCCTTTTGCAGCTCCATTTGTAATTGAGGATTGCAATTTTCGTTTCAGCAGAAGTTTATGAGGTTCTACTGTTTGTAGTTTTGTTTTGTAAGGACAGATATATTTTTACCGTTTGTACTATAGGAAAGTTATTTCTGTCCTGTAGTTTTGATGTGTGTATGTCTCTGTTTTAAGACCATCGTTTAGATTGAGGTTGCTTTATTTCGGTGTTTTAGTCGAAGAAAAACAGAGAAATAAGGTTGAGATTTATTCTTCCTGCAAGGTTTCGGTAGAAGGACCTGCATGCATCCATTCTGCCTGCAAGATGTTGAACAAACGGTTTTGCTTCAGTCTCTTCTTTCAGAGTTTGAATTGTACAAAACGTAAGGGGCACGGACACTGAACAGAGTTTGAGTTAAACGTACTGCTTGCATCTATTCTTGCTCCAATGTTGCAGTTGAAGAAGAAGTGCTTGCATTCAATGTTTCTGTAAGAATTACGTAGAAAATTGCTTGTTGCCGTTCTTCTTGCAGGATTTCAGTTAAGGAAGCTTTCGCTTCCGTTTGTGATTTCGACAGGTTAGTGAAGAAGAAGATTCTGTTTGCCTCAATAATTCCGGGGTTTAATTTGAGAAATTAAGTGTACAGTACAGTCGAATTTATAGGTACCAGTACATTGCTTTTGACAACATTTTTATTATATTACTATCTGCTGCCCGCGGCTTCGCTCACGCGGATTTTGCAAGCAAACCCTATTAACATTCAATATTTCAAAAACCATAGTAATTGTTTTTTAATGCTCAAATAGTCTCATTGGTTTGTAAAGCGACTGTAATACTGTTGGAGAAGCAGGCCTTTAACGTAGTTTTAGAAATTCGTGTATGAAGGAATACCCAGTAGGCCTTCTAAAACACGATTTGGACATAAAAACCTCTGAATTGTGGGCTTCCCTATAATCATATTCAGCTCTTACAGATTATTTCTTATTGATTTTTGTATATATATATATTTTTGTACGCATATTTATTAGTATTCTGTTAACTTTGTACATTTATTATTTAGTTATTTAAAAAAAATCTTTAATAGAAATAGTTACTAAAGTTAAAGTAAAAAAAAAACTATATTGAAAAATTCTAACTCAATGCTCGTTTAACAATATAAACCATTAAAAGTATCCATTATAATTTAAACATTAGAAGCGAATTCACTGTTTAATCTGGCTGTATTCAATGTCTTTCAGTAATACTCATTACTTTTTAGATCATTTATTTTGTCGAAATTTCTTTTCAGATGAGTGCAGGAACATCGTGTAAATTAAACGACCCAAATATATGCTTTAACATTAATGTTATAAAAGTCTAAAAGTTTTCTTCACCAATGATAAAATTAAAAATCAGAATCGAAAATGTTCTTGTTTTATTGTCTAGTGTCTGCTTGTACTTTCAATAAAAGTACAAGCAGACACTATTATTGCATTTATTCAAAGTGGAGAGCAGCAGTAGCAAATAAATGATTACTTAGCTACTTAAAATGCTGCTTAAAAGAACCAATTTTCAATTATTAATTTATTTAAACATCGTAAAAATTCTTTTTTTTTGACGACAAATAATAAAAACGTAAGTAATAGACAAGAAAATACATTTTATACTCTATTAGGTGTTTTTATCAATGCTGCCAGATCTGTAGATTAAAAAGTAGCAAGGTTGTGCTGCAAAAGTAGCGAATATGAACTATTTGTAGCTGAAACATAATAATGAATTATTTTGCAACTACAGTACTGTATGAACTTTTATTAATGAAATAAGTTTGTAGTATATGTATATGTGCATTTGTTTTATCTGTATCAATTTTCTTTCTAGTCAAAGGGAGTCGTTTGTAAACGGAGCGACTCATTTTTTGAAGTTGGATACTTAGTAAGTTGGGTTAGGTTGTTTATTAATAACTCTTTCCTCCCTGTGGGCGCTAAGGGAGTGAGGGGACCGTTAGGGTCTACCTCTCGATAGTCGAAATCAGCTAAGTTGTTCAATCCGATCGCATCTGCAAACAGGATCTGCATCTTGCGTGTCGTCGAATTTTCGTTCCTCATGCAGAGGAAAAAATCTAAATGATGATATTACGAGTTTATTTACAGATAGTTACAACTTTATATACAGAAAGCTTATAACGAAGTTTATCGTGAGGCACACAAAATGGACGTCCTACTCTGAGTACGTCGACCCCAAAAAGTGGGTGGTTAGCCTCGACCTCTGACGTCACGCCGGTTGGGGACGGTGCAGTGTTGCCGATTGCCTCAGTACCCCCTTCCTAGTGTAAACAATCGTGAGGATAACGAGAACGTGCCGGTAATCGGACGCGTCTTCCGGAGTGCGTCGTGGTTTTGGTTTCGGCTTATGGTTTCGAGTGCGTGGTGCTCAATGGTTTAGGGTCGTGTACGTCTGTCTCTTGTTTGTTGTCTGTTAGTGGTTTCTCGCTTTGTGAAGGGTGTTCCGTCAGACAGTAAGCCGGTTTAAGTCTTATAAAGATAACTGTCTCTTTTTGCCGTACGCGGACATTGAAAAATGTGTCTGTACACTGCAATACGGGAAAGGGTCCGTCGTACGGCAGTTGCAGAGGTGGCCGTATTGAGTCGTGTCGCACGAAAACGTGTGTGCAGCTTTGTAGGTCCTGGGAGACGAATATCGTCTTTTGCCCCGTGACATCTCGTTGGCGTTGGTGTCAGTTGATGCATTTGCTCCTTGAGCTGTTGGACGAAAACTGCTGCGTTTGAGTTTGTCAGTGTAGGGGCGAGGAACTCGCCGGCTAGTCGTAAGGTCGTCCCGTAGACGAGTTCGGCGGTTGTTGCCTTGATGTCTTCTTTAAAGGCGCTCGCATCCCTAGTAGCACTGAAGGTAAGACCTCTGTCAAGTGCTCGATCAAGCAAGTTTTGAGAGTCGATTTGAGTCTGCGGTGTCTCTTTTCCACTAGGTCGTTTGCCATTGGGTGAAAAGCTATCGTGTGTATATGGCTGCTGCCCAATAATTTGGTCAAAGCTCAGAACAAATGCGATTCGAAATGTCTCCTTGCGAATTGAAATGAAATTTGTCCAATGTTTAGAATATAATTCAATCCACTTCTAATGCAATATTTACTAGGGACTGGTTTTTAGTAAATGACGTTCATGTTATTCACTGGCCACGTGTTCTTTTGACGTTAATCCCGTAGAAAACATGTTTTGTGTCTTAGCAAGGAAAGTATGCAGGAATTGAAAGCAATACACATCAGTCGAATCTGTAAAACTGGCAATAATTGATGCTTGACACGAAAACACAGATGAAAACAATGCCAGATTTAATTAAAATGCCTCAATGTCCTTGACTTACTAAAATATAAAATTTCGTCTACAAGTACAGTACGTATCTTCTAATATCAGGACTTATTATACTGGCTTTACAGATAATGCTACAAAGTCCTGATATTAGAAGATACGTACTTGTAGACGAAATTTTATATTTTAATGCCAGATAGTTTAGAAATAATTAATAAGCATGGTGGACATATTGCTTATTAATAATAAATAAAATCACTTATTTAGAGATTAAAGTGGTCCTATTATTTCAAAACTAGTATATCCTATACAACATTGCTGAAATTTAATATCATCATATGATATGATTATAAATTAATAGACAAATTCTCTTTTATTGTTTTGCATGTTTTAACCAGTTGCTAGATTCACATGTAAGCTGCTAGCTGCGTATTGCGTATTTTAAATGTTTCTTCTTAACAATTATGACATCAGACATTCACGTCCTTCCTTGAATTTGAGGGTTTAAAACTGCTTTTCACAGAACGTTAGAAGAATGTGATCAATGCTGTGTTTTCGTGTCTGGCTGAATTAGTAAAACGTACGCCGCTGAGTTCAGTTTAAATTTTTCCAAAAAACCACATAGTAATGCTGAAAAAACACGACATTTTGAAACGTATAAGTTCTCAACAAACGGTTGATCGAAATTGCATAGTAAAGCTAAACTACTAGAAAACCCTTACCACAAATATGAGTCATAAAACGACTATTATTACCTAAAGTTGAAAGAGTTATTTCCAAACAGGTCACCCAAGAGTGCAGTTTTTGTTTTTGTCCCAAGTCCCATACATCCCAAATTACGTTACTGCGCCTAGCACTATTATTTGTGATGTAAGCCCGTATTTAATGCGTGGTGTATACATTTGATCAAATCAATAGAGCATTGTTTTCAACTTTTAAAGTTTTATTTTATTTTCGAACACAATTGACAATAGAATCAATTTAAAACACAAAAATGTTCTGAATTAAAAAATAAGTTTAACACATTAAGGCACAACTAAAAATGTTAATATAGTTATAAAAATATACTAAGTTAATTGGTACTAATTAATTTTTCAAAATTTTGTATTTTAAACATTTTGTTTATTTAGTTTCACATTTACTTTTTTCCCTCTTTGTCAAGAGTTTGAGTTGTAAAAGAATGACTGAAAACAGAAAATGGGGGCAAAGGTCCTGCTTGCATTTGTGGTCGCTGCAAGGTTTGTGTTGAAAAAGGACCTGCTTCAGTTAATGGTTCCTGCTGGTTTGAAATTGAAAACGTTATTGCTTGTACTTGTGGTTCTTGCAACATTGGAACTGAAAAAGCTTCTACAAGCCTGTCTACGTCTTCCAGGATTGGATATGATGAAGATCCTTTTGCAGGATCGGAGAAGACGAAGTTCCTTCTAACTGCTTTAGTTCTTCTAAAGTTGAAGCGAATGAATGCATTTGTAATTCCTGCAAGGTTTGTGTTGAGGAAGAATGCTTGAAAGTCGAAAATGGAGGAAAAGGTCCTGTTTGCATTTGAAGTTCCTGCAAAGTTTGTGTTGAGATAGGACGTGCTTGCACTAATTGTTCCTGCAGGGTTTGCTGTGAGAAATGTTCTGCTTGGCCCAATAGTTTCCAGATGGCTTCAGTTGAATCAGGCTCTTGTCGTTTACTCTCTGTAAATAGTTTTTCGAATTCACTAATTGGCATGGGTGTCAGTGGTTCCCACAAAGCTTGAAATGAGGAAGGTTTTGCTTTTTTCTGTGGTACCTGCAAGGTTCTAGGTAAGGAACGTCTTCCTTTCCTCTGTGATACCAGCATGGCTTTAAGTGAGGAAGTTTCTGCTTGCGTCTGTGGTACCTCCAAGATTTCAATTTNCCGTACTGTCTTCACGTCTGGAGTTGTGGTAGGTTCTGGTCGTTTTTGACGTTCCTGCTGGATCGGAGACAACGAAATGCCTTCTAACAGCCTTAATTCTTCCACGGTTGGAAGTAACGAAGGTCCTGTTTTCATTTGTGGTTCCAGCATGGTTTGTGTAGAAAATAAATGCTTGAAAGTAGAAAATGGGGGCAAAGGTCCTGTTTGCATTTGAAAATTCTGTGAGGTTTTTGTTGAGGAAGGACCTTCTTGCGTTAGTGGTTTATGCTGGTTTGAAATTGACAACGGTATTGCTTGTACTTGTGGTTCTTGCAACTTTGGAACTGAAAAAGCTTCTACAAGCCTGTCTACGTCTTCCAGGATTGGATATGATGAAGATCCTTCTAACACCCTTAGTTCCTCAAGGGTTGGGGTTGATAAAGGTTCTGGTTGCATTGGTGGTTTGTGCAAGTTTTGTGTTGAAGAAGGGCCTGCTTGCATTAATGGTTCCTGCTGGTTTAAAATTGACAACGGTATTGCTTGTACTTTGGGTTTGTCCAAGATTGGAGATGGCAAACTTTGTGCAAGCTCTCGTATTGTCTTCATGTTTGGAGTTGTGGTAGGTTTTGGTTGTTTTTGTAGTTCTTGCAGGATCGGAGAAGACGAAGTTCCTTCTAACTGCTTTAGTTCTTCTAAAGTTGAAGCGAATGAATGCATTTGTAATTCCTGCAAGGTTTGTGTTGAGGAAGAATGCTTGAAAGTCGAAAATGGAGGAAAAGGTCCTGTTTGCATTTGAAGTTCCTGCAAAGTTTGTGTTGAGATAGGACGTGCTTGCACTAATTGTTCCTGCAGGGTTTGCTGTGAGAAATGTTCTGCTTGGCCCAATAGTTTCCAGATGGCTTCAGTTGAATCAGGCTCTTGTCGTTTACTCTCTGTAAATAGTTTTTCGAATTCACTAATTGGCATGGGTGTCAGTGGTTCCCACAAAGCTTGAAATGAGGAAGGTTTTGCTTTTTTCTGTGGTACCTGCAAGGTTCTAGGTAAGGAACGTCTTCCTTTCCTCTGTGATACCAGCATGGCTTTAAGTGAGGAAGTTTCTGCTTGCGTCTGTGGTACCTCCAAGATTTCAATTTTAGGTGAATTTGCTTGCACTTGTTGTACCTCCAAAACTTTGTATGGAGAACGTCTTGCTTTCCACATTAGATTCTTCGAGGTTTGATGAAGTGTACAATGAATCTCATACGTCGTTATGTCATCAAACTCTTTATTACATATTTCACAAATATAATTAGACCTTTTAGATTTGTGTACACTTTTTACATGGATTTGTAAATCTCCATCATTTTTAAATATCTGCTCGCAAGTTATACATGTATATTGTTGTTTTTCTGTATGCGTGTTTTGATGCTGTTCGAAAGCTTTTCTTCCAGTGAATCCACAATTGCATATTTCACACATATGCCAGCTCACTTCTGAGTGGATTTTCTTATGTATATCTAAATGTTTTGAATCTTGAAATACTAGTAAGCACCTATCACACTTGAATGTCTTTTCTGCATGAGTCGTCTGATGATCAAGATATGCACTTTTTTCAGAAAATGTCATTCCGCAATCTGAACAAGTATATTCCATTTTTCTGCATTGGGAAGCAATAAAATACACATTAGTCGAGAATATGAGTTTTAAACAATAGACTCCAGATAGTAACATATATTTAGAATTAAATAAACGGTTGAAACAAGAAATCGAAACGTAGCAGTAATTAAGAAGTATGAAGTGCGTAATAAAGTACGTGATACAATGACAATGTAACTTCCAGTTGACACCGAAAAATACTATGTAGTTAATTTGGGCCTTCTATCTCTAAGGTATTCTTTTTCTCCAGATTAATAAAAGACAGACAGAAGACAGTGGAAATTTATATATCTATAAATTAACAATTTTAAATAAAATTTTGGAGCTATACTATTTTCACTATCTAATACGTTAATTTCTATCACTAGCATTAATTACCCTTTTTAGATCATTTATCTGATTGAAATTTCTATGATGATTAAAGGGATAGAAAGTAAAAATAAACGATACAAATACATGCTTCGAGATTAATATTTAAAAAAGAGTTCAATAATTTTCAGAATCAATGTGAAGAACCATAATCGAAAATGGTTTTGTTATGTATAGAGTAGAAGCAGTCACTTTTTCGGCACTCGTTCAAAGTGTAGAACAGCAGTAAGCAAAAGAAATGCTTATTAAGCTGCAATTCTGTGCCATTAAATATCGCATAATTTTTTTAGTTGACAAATTGCCATTAAAACATAACTAATAGACAAGAAAATACGCCTTGTACACGATAAATCTTCGAGTTTAACTGATCTCTTTAGGGTATAAAGAAATGTTTACTAATTTTATCAAAGACCTCGGTAATATTTTAATGTAATTCGAATTTAAAATATAAATTGCAGTGAGTTTTATACTTACGGCAAGTTTTTTTTTTAGAAAATTAACAAGGTTCTAATTTCCACATATCTCCTTCTCAAGCGTCGGTTCAGTTGCTGCTTAATTACCATAAATATACTCTAGTTGTGTTTGTGATAAATGAATAGAATTTTGAACTCTTTGCGAATAATCAATAAATTTTATTTTATTTTGGTTTCATAGAACAACCAATGTTATAAGAATTTGGCAAAGGATTGACGTATCATTAATTTACATAATTTATTTTACTGAATCGATTTCGGCCTCAAAGTAAAAGCAATTCCTTATTTTATTTTTAAAAGCATTTGTTAAAACGAAGAAAAAAATACAGCGGTATCTCGGTACTCGAACAACTCTGTATTCGAACACGAATTTTGAAAAAAAGTCGCTCGGTATTTGCATAACACGCGCTTTTTTTAGAACGTAACTATCGTATTATACGAGTGATATCTGTATACGAAACCATTTTATGTATTCTTTCTATAATAATAAGTACTATACCAAAAATTATTGAAGTTATTGTTTGATTATTAAATTTTTAAAGTGAAATATTGTACTTAAAGTAAATTATTAAGTTTTTTTTTGTACTCAAAATTAGTGTATTTAAAACACAGTGTTTAATATCAGTTCATTGTCTTTTTTACAACAACAAATACCTGTCGGTAGCTTATATAACATTATGTTTCGTTTGGTCTACCAGATGAAACACTACGAATAGACAGAAATTTTTTCTAAAAATAAGGACCTTGCGGATGTGGTTGAGTAAATGAAGCATATTATTTAGTCAAAATGATGCACGTGTCTTCCATATAGAGACGAAACAGGACAATGTTATTCGATGCGAAATTTTGTAATACCCAGTATAATGTCTGTAGATCAATTGCCGGTTGTAAGTTTAAAGAATCCGCACGACAATTAAACATGGTTTTGCAAATGTACACAACATCACAAGACCAATATTTTGATGAAGCCAGAATGTATTGACGTATTTGTAGATTATAACGATGGAAATGTACGTCCAATCTCAAACCTGCGGGTTTCAAACTGCTTTACACAAAATGTTAGAATAATATCACTACATTTTAGCATGCGATAAGGTACTGATGACTTTATGGTTTTTAGGAAACGTGAGGCATATGATTACATATTAACAACACTACGAAATAAATTCAACCAGTAATCCTGCAGTTTACGTTGATCAACATTAACCTCTTCGTAATAATTTTTATGTAGTAATAAGATATTTAATATATCGATCTCTCATCACTGCTCTCTCAGAACTTGTACAACAGTTTATAAAATGGTTTTCATAAAAGCAAGCTCAGCAAATTAGTCAAAGTTTTCACGACAAGAGTGGCTTTCAGGTGTAGTAGAAGCTATTGATGGCACTTACATTAAAATACCATCTCCACAGATACATGCAGTCGCGAATGTAAACGGTCACGGTTACCATTCTATAATCTTACAAAATATGTGGTGTCACTTTTGATACAAAGTAATTTAGTGCATGAATAGAAAATTGTCACAACGTTTTATACATTAATGTAGACAATCACTTGTGACAATCAACTGTGTGACAATTTCATGATTATTATCTCCTGCTATGCTGGTGTGAGAACCGCGATTTCTTAATCAATTTAGCAGAGAAAATAAATTAAATTTGTACATAAGTTGTTTTTTTGAAAAAAAAATGTTATGCGTTTGGAGCAAGAGGATATCAACTTTTTTTCTCACACGGCCTTATCTATATATCAGTTTACTCTCTGCACTCGTTACACATTCCGTGTGTCCCTTGGACGCTATGGTGCAGATAACCTTCTATAAAGGGGGATTTTCAGGCATTCGGAACAGTTCTCGAAGTCCCTGAGATGCCACATGAACTACTGTAGTCCGCTGCCATAAAACCATTTTTCGTCGAATTATTTTAACTTGTGCGTTTTCATAAGAGAAAAAGATCCCTCATTCATTATCCACCTCCCGAATTCTCCGACTCTGAGAAGTGTACGTATGCTACGTAAGTTTAGTTAGTATAATTCTAACATTGTAAACTCACTTTCGCGCGAATAGATTAATCTAGGAATTTAATGGTCTCTCAGAATCTTCTATTTTACTTCATTTGTTTTATTAAATTTTGTTATTGTTTTGTAATGGCCTGAACGATTAATCTCGAACCAAGCGCTTACCGCGACTCATCCCACTCGTCGTCGTTTAACAGCTCTCCTATCTAATGTCGGGAATCCTGACAGGAGAGGACGATTTTAACATCCCCTAGTCTTCACGTCTACTTTTAACGACGACATAAAATCTCCATCCTACGACTCAATGGACGGATCTTGTGGATCTGTTGCTGGTAAGAGGTAGAGACTTTATATACTTTTATTTCCGGTTATCCTCACACTGGTAAATGGGCCGTTTCCACGTTCCGAGATTTATGCCCGCTCTTCATTGTTTGAGATAATAGTCAAGAAAGCTGAAACAATGTTTTCTTATTATTGGAAATAGTGCTTATGCAATCAATTAGCATTTGATAACACCTTATCCTGACACCGGACACATGAGGCTACAATTAAAAATTATCAGCTAGAAGAGTAATTGAACGATCATTTGTTCACCTCAAAGGAAGGTGGAGAAAACTGCATTATTTAATCATGTGAAAAATGGATTGTCGATATCATCTGTTGTAATGGATTCTTGTGTGTTACACAACATTTGCATGACAAGAGGGGAAACCCTACAAGATGAAAATATTGAACTAGAAAAAGTATATCAATTTTTCTTACCCTAAGTTTTGGTATTATATACATGTATAACAACTAACATTTTTAATGCCTTCCAAAATCCAGGCAATGATAACCTTGGAGTATATCTAAGATCACGTGTCATTAAGCAAAAGCAAGGTGAAAATGCAAAGCGAGACCGAATTTCTAAAAACTTATAATCCAGCAAAATTTAACTTAGAATATAAACCAAGAAAGACATTTAGTAATAAGCAAAGGATCCCACTACTAAGCTGTGTATTTATGGTTGTATCAATAAAATATAAGTTAATTACGAACATTTTGCACATACAGTAGAGCGTCGATTATCCGAAAGTCGATCATCCGAAAGAATTCCAGTTGGCAAATTTAAATTTTTGCCAGTGCTGTGGCGCTGCAAATTTTGGCTATGTCTTGGGCTACTCAAATATTTTACATTTTAGATACTAAATTAACTTTTGAAGTGTAATTTTTTATTGCTTTAAATATTTTTTAATATATTTGATTTGTTCGTACAAAATAAAAAAATAATTTTCAACGATACAATAGTCTGCGTTAGGCTTAACATCGACTGAAATTCAACGCGAAGCGACACGCAACGGAGAAAAATGTAAAGATGAGATAAATTAATATATTTTTTGTACATAATCGATTATCCGAAACATTGATCTTCCGAAAAACCCCAGTCTCCAATCGATTTGGATAATCGATGCTTTATTGTAGTTTATAAAAATTGCTACCAAGAAAAAAGATTGCAAACTACTTTTATTTATTTTTTTTAATTTGTTATCTTAATTTTTCTATGAACCGTTTTAATGAATTATTCATCCTTTGCAGACGTTCTTCATGTTGCCGCTGGTTTGCTGCCTCACGTTTAACGGCCGCAATACACTGAACTGATGGACTGGAGATAGAAATACTTCAGGCTGTGGAGATAGCAAGTCTTCTGGCAGATTAAATGCAAATGAACAGCTTTCACTACTCAGAGTGAAAGGTAATCCTAAATCACGACGTTCCCCAAGCAATGTTATTATGATAACACCATGTCTTGAAATAATATTCGGTTTTCTACATCACGTATGGTTCTATAGTTTTATTTTTGTTTTTAGTATCATACAGATGAAAAAAGACAACAATAAATTTAGTATTCAGAAAAATAAGTGAAAATTCAATAAGAAAACTCATTAGTTGTTGCAGATGTATTATTATAATATATCTAAATTTGCAAAAAGAATATTACAAATTGAAGTTAAGAAAT
The DNA here is from genome assembly GCF_000671375.1 of Centruroides sculpturatus. NCBI lineage: Eukaryota > Metazoa > Arthropoda > Arachnida > Scorpiones > Buthidae > Centruroides > Centruroides sculpturatus. Next base: position 61,737 of record NW_019384373.1, on the reverse strand, counting down.
GAAAACTTAACAGTTATTACTACAATTCTGTTACACATTGTACAAAATTAAATTATTCATATTTATTTTCGAGGGGAATTTTGATAACTTTCGACCCTTCTTTTATCTTTCGAAAAACAAAAGTTATAAGAAAGGTTCCAATTGTAAAATTTAACCATCAACTGAATTTTCTTTACGACTGAGAATTCAAAGTAGCCACAAATAAATTAGAATGATAGCTTACCATTCGAAAAAAAAATTCAGATATCACTTGCTTATTATAAAACTGGCACTTTTACAATTTCTACACTCTCTTTCGTATAACGACATAACGGGCATTGATACGAAATCACATAAACCATAAAGGAAGCCATCTTGCTTTTCGACACGTTACTACTTATTTGAAATTTGAATGTGCAGCTGGCAAACTGAGCGATTTCAAGATAATTGTGATTTGGTTAATTCTGTCTGCATCACAGGACAGAATGAAAACATTGAATGTGGCTTAATTGGCTTCTCTCCACATTTTGAAGTTTAAATATGGCGTTCAGAAAAGTCCAAAAAAAAAAATAAATGTCACCACTTCGATTGATGTTGTTCCACTTTCGATGATTTAATTTTTTCAGATTTAGAATTTTCGAGAATACTGAGATCTGAGAGTATTGAACTTTTGTCTTTTATTTTGTTAAAAAAGAATGGTAGCGCTAATTCTGCGAGTGATTACACATGTTTGTTTTTTTTGTAATACCATCATAGTCTCGTTTCAAAGCTTAGTGTGAGATCAGCCGGGGGTGCCTACTAAGGGTGCCACTTACTCGGCCTATTCCGTGAGAATTGTTCTCTAAAGTTTCGAATCGTAAGATCCGATCTTAAAAGTTTTATATAGGAGAGCGAAAAAAAATGATCTGAACGGCGAAGTTCCGATTCCTGTCAGGTTCCCGACACCAGTTAATCAATCTTATTGTACGCGGATTAACACGCGTTTGCGATCTGATTCGGAATCAATTGAAGAGACATTAGGTATATTTAACAAACGTAAATTTAGTAATTCGAAAACAAAACGAATACAAATAATCGATAACAACAATTAAGCGACAAGCTATAGGCTAAAACCTATTCTATGTTAATGCGCGATCGAGAGAGAGAGCTCACAAAATCATTCTAAAACATACAACCTGTTTAGTTGTTGTCGTCTTCGTTTCTGTAGGTAAAGGACACCTTGTAGACAGAGTTCCTATTACTTTCATACGGGAGATCAATTCGTGCACAAAATATGAAAGTATCACTTCTACGTATAGACTCGGGACTTAGTCTATGGGACTCCGTTAAGGGCGTTGGTCATCAGGAGGAAAACTGCGTGGAGTTCAGACGCTTCGGATCTGTCGAAGAACTCCTCGAATTCGGACTACATTCCCTTATATCTCCTGAATTCCGACCAATCATCGTTCAGTAACTCTTTCATGAGAACGGACGAAAGGGGGATGAATGAGGGGTAACCATTTCCCATCTGAGCGAGATTTTTAACCCGATAAGGGAAAGTCAGAGGATGTTCTCTTCTGTGAAAAGAAGTAACATCTGTTATCTGGTTTTTCCCACGTCCAAAACACTAGTTTTCACAAAAAATGAAGTAATATTTTGTGTTGATATTTTACCATTATTAATAAAATTCATAAATTAGACCCAGGACCTTTCGGATCTCACATTAGGCCTTAACTTATACTCACTTATAATGGTTCACACATCATTCTTTGTCTTCAAACTGACATTTGATCAGGTAACAAAAACACATTATCTCGATTGATTGGAACATTAAAAATCTTGAATTTACAATAGAACAACATTCCTCCAGTGGCCCAGTGGAAGAAATTACTGAAATCTAATAGTTGATTGTGGGTTTTAGCCTTGCCTTGGCTGGTTACGTGTTATCTTCACGTCTATAACACCTAAATAGAGGTCAATTTCCTATGAATGTCATGTTCGAAGGCATCGACCAGGTGTCGTGTTGCCTAAACCATTCTTTACATATTTGTGAAAATTTCAAGTTCTTTATACTGCATTGTAATTACAAATCGACCCCCCTCTGACCCGCCAACGGACTAAATAACAACTGCGTCAACTTCCCAAACGGTAACTATCACTGTCTGAGAGATTCGGGAAGTTAAGTAACTCAGGTAATTCATTTCACTAAGTCTTATTATCATTAGTACACTTATCGGTCGATTAAGATTTAGGATATGTAATTTTGAAGTGCATATGTGCAACAGAGTTACGAAGTAAAGGGGTTTTTGAAAGATATAAACATAGCGTTAGATTAGTCAATTTATGGACGATCCCTAGGTACAAATTTACCAAATATATTTAAACTTTTGCTAATTTTACGAAATGCTCAACCATTACTAATGTTGTCTGATCAAATTGCGTAACTGCAATATGTGTGGGACATGGAGCTGAATCGGTTAAGGCTCGTCTATAGAGTCATCATTCTATTTTTCTTTCGAATCTATTAATTCCTTAAATTAAATTTTGTATATACCAAAGTACTAAAACACGAGACTAATTTATGTTGCTTCAACAAAGCACAAGTCTCTTAAAATAAGTCACTGACTCTTTCTATTGCATATAATGCATATCTGAAGTTGGACTATGTTATCGCTGTGGTGTAGTCTTAACGGTTGAATGTTTCCCTTCGATCAAATGAATGAAATAAAAGATTTTCAATAAAATAGAAACTGTTTTTAATTATAATTGTAAAATTATTCAAAATACAAATATTCAATAAAAAAAAAGTTGAAATCATTAAAAAAATTTGCGAATATAACTAAAATTTTAAATATGTTCGTTTCATCGGTATTTTCGTTTTACAAAATTCTATAATTATTCTAATAAATTTTTGATGTTCAAATTGATTTCATCGGCGTATATTGGTTTTTTTTATTCTTTTTCACTTTGACTTTTCTTTGTTCATCCAGAGTTTAACTTGGATTTTCAATAGAGAAAGATCCTGCCTGCATCATTCCTTCGTGAGTGTGAGCTGAAGAAGGTCATGCCTGCTTCATCAATTCGTCAGTGTGAGCTGTAGACAGTCCTGCGTGCATCGTGCATTCGTGAGTGTAAGCTGATGATAACCCTGCCTGCATCATTTATTCGTGGGTGTGAGGTTAAGACTGTCCTGCCTGCATCATCAATTTGTGAGTGTGAGCTGTGTAACCCTGCCTGCATCATCTATTCGTGAGTGTGAGCTGATGGTAACTCTGCCTGCATCATCCATTCGTGGGTGTGAGGTAAAGACTGTCCTGCTTGCATCATCCATTGGTGAGTTAGCTGATGATAACCCTGCCTGCATCATCCATTCGTGGGTTTGAGGTAAAGACTCTCCTGCCTGCATCATCAATTCGTTAGTGTGACCTGATGATAATCCTGCGTGCATCATCCATTCGTGGGTGTGATGTAAAGACTGTCCTGCCTGCATGTCCAGTCATAAGTGTGAGCTCAAAACGGTGCTGCCTGCTTCATCCCTTCGTAAATGTGAGCTGAAGATGGTCCTGCCTGCATCATCCCTTCGTAAATGTAAGCTGAAGACGGTCCTGCCTGCGTCAACCCTTCGTGAGTGTGAGCTGAAGACGGTTTTGCTTGCGTCATCCCTTCGTAAATGTGAGCTGAAGACGGTCCTGTCTACGTCATCCCTTCGTAAATGTGAGCTGAAGGCTGTCCTGCCTGCGTCATTCCTTCGTAAATGTTAGCTGAAGACAATCTTGCCTGCGCCATCCCTTCGTAAATGTGAGCCGACGACGGTCCTGCTTCCTCTAGACTTTCATTTCGGTCATTTGCTTGTCTCACATGGAATTTACTACGCAAATCATATTTTTTTTTCTTCGCAGTTTTTCCAGGTTCGTGAACTTTTTTGTGTTTTTTTAAATATACACTAAGGGTAAAAGATTGGAAACAAATTTCACACTTAAACGGTTTTTCTTTTGTATGCAATTGCTCGTGAATAGTCAATGAATTTTCATATTTGAATCTTTTGTCGCACGTTCTACATTGAAAAGGTCTTTCGTTCGAGTGTTTTTTTAAATGTTGTTCTAAACGCGATTTATATGAACAAGTTTTTGAGCAAAATTTACACTCGTAAACTTTACGTATATCTCCTCTGCTATCGATTTTATCAGAACTCGTATGGCGACGGTTCGATTTATCTTCCATTTTGTTATAGGTTACTTGCGGGGCTTTCTGTAAAGAAAAATTCCATTTCAGGTAATAAATATAAATTCTACACATATAAAACATTTTAACGTTTGAAGAATTCTAAATACAAATTTAAATGTAAACGAATTAAATAGATAACTTATTTAATATTGACCTTATATTTTGCATAACAATAAACTTAAACTACAACTTTAAGGTATTAAACATACTCTGGAGAAGAACTCGTCAGGTGTTATGAGGAAAACAAAGATAAGTCTCCAAAAAACATCGATAGATCAATAAATTCACATACAGCAAACCGTTTGGAGACAGTATAAATAAACAGGAAACGGATAAAAACTCGAAGATAGTTTACAAATAAGCTTCTAGCATTTACATCTTACTGAAAAATCATAAAGAAAAGCTAAAGAAAGAAGAACAGGCTGGAGTATACAAAATACTTTATGAAAATCGACAGCTGGGCATCCAAAAAGATTACTTTGGTGTCACATAAAGAAACCTAATAAGAAAACAACTACAATGTAATACAAAATTGTATTACATTGTAGTTGTTTATGTTGCCTCAACAAAGAACAAGTTATTTAAACAATGTAATACAAAATTGTATTACATTGTTATGCTGCTAAAATTGTATTACTAATACAATTTTAGCAGCATTGTCACAGGTGGAAAGATTAGTTTTAAGGTAATCATTATAAAGGCACATTCTCCAACTATCACTATGGATATGGAAAAAATAATAATTTTATAAGAGCAAGATGAAACAGCAGTGCGCGAATGCGACAGATGCCAACCCATTACCTTCAGCCTGGAATTATATCATTGAAAGGCGATTTGGACATAAAAACCCTTTAATTATGTGCCTACCTATAATCATAGTTAGCTGTCATAGATTTTTGTATATATTTTTCTTATACGCATATTTATTTGTATTTTGTTAACTTTGTATATTTTTTATGTTCATTTTTTTTATTGTTAACCTTATATTTTTCACAAGTTATGTAGCTGTTTAAAATGGATATTTAATACCACTAGTTACAAAACTGAAAGAAAAATATATTAAAAATTCTAACTCAATGCTCATTTAACAATATAAACCATTAAAAGTATCCATTATATTTTAAACATTAAAAGGGTATTAACTGTCTAACTCAGGTATGGCCAACATCCAGTCCGTCTGATGAATTTATGCCGCTCGCGATTTATTTTTTTAATATTACCTACTGAAGACCGAATAGCTCGAGAAAAAATTCTGACCCCTAAAAAAATTAAAAAGGTCAACAACTCACTGTGCGTTTAGAGTTAACGCTCCATTAGAAATCTCTTAGGCACAGCGTAGAACGTTAATAATGCATTATAATGTGTTATTAAATTAATCTCTATGTACAATTTAGTCTCTACGGAGTGACACTACAATGAGATTTTGCACCCCCTCAAAATCTTTCATTGGCAGCTTCTGGTTCGGCCCGTGAAAAACTTTAAATTTATGTGACCAGTAGTTAATCTTTCTTCTTTGAAAGTCAGACACGAAACACACACGTCTGTACCTTGAGGCAGCAACACTTCGTCTTCAATGTGTGTGAGACAGGGAGCCGAATTCTTTAAAGACCGTCCATAAAGACGTCATTCTATTTCTTTCGAATTTTTTCATTCCTTAAATTAAAGTTTGTATATACCAAAGTACTAAAATACAAGCCTGATTTATGTTGCCTCAACAAAGCACAAGTCTTCCAAAATAAGTCAATGACACTTTCTATTCCATATAATGCCTATCTGAAGTTGGACTATGTTATCGCTGTGGTGTAGTCTTGACGTTTGAATGTTTCCCTTCGATTAAATCAATAAAATAATAAATTTTCAATAAAATAAAAGCTGTTTTTAATTACAAAATTATTCAAAATACAAATATTCAATAAAAATCAGTTAAAATCATTTAAAAATTTGCGAATATAGGCCGAAATAAAATTTTAAATATGTTCGTTTCATCGGTACTTTTCGTTTTACAGAATTCTATAATTATTCTAATAAATTTTTGAATTCATGTTCAACTTGATTTTATCGGCGTATATCTTTTTCTTTTATTCTTTTTCACTTCGAAGTCTCTTTGTTCATCCAGAGTTAAACTTGGATTTTGAAATGAGGAAGATCCTGCCTGCATCATTCCTTCGTGAGTAGGAGCTGGAGACAGCCCTGCCTGCATCGTCCAGTCATAAGTGTGAGCTGAAGACTGTCCTGCATGCATCATGCCTTCTTGAGTGTGAGCTGAAGACAGCCCTGCCTGCATCGTCCAGTCATAAGTGTGAGCTGAAGACTGTCCTGCATGCATCATGCCTTCTTGAGTGTGAGCTGAAGACAGCCCTGCCTGCATCGTCCAGTCATAAGTGTGAGCTGAAGACTGTCCTGCATGCATCATGCCTTCTTGAGTGTGAGCTGAAGACAGCCCTGCCTGCATCGTCCAGTCATAAGTGTGAGCTGAAGACTGTCCTGCATGCATCATGCCTTCTTGAGTGTGAGCTGAAGACAGCCCTGCCTGCATCGTCCAGTCATAAGTGTGTGCTGAATACGATCCTGCATGCATCATTTCTTCGTAAGTAAGAGCTGAAGACGGTCCTGCCTGCATCATCAATTCGTGAGTGTGAGCTGAAGATTGTTCTGCATGCATCATCCATCCGTGGGTGTGAGGTAAAGATTGTCCTGCCTGCATCATCCATCCGTGGGTGTGAGGTAAAGACTGTCCTGCCTGCATCATCCATCCGTGGGTGTGAGGTAAAGACTGTCCTGCCTGCATCATCCATCCGTGGGTGTGAAGTAAAGACTGTCCTGCCTGCATCATCGATTCGTTAGTGTGAGCTGAAGACTGTCTTGCATACATCATCAATTTGTGGGTGTATGGTAAAGATTGTTCTGCATGCATCATCCATCCGTGGGTGTGAAGTAAAGACTGTCCTGCCTGCATCATCGATTCGTGGGTGTGAGGTGAATATTGCCCTGCCTGCATCGTCCAGTCATAAGTGTGAGCTGAAAACGGTTCTGCCTGCGTCATCCCTTTGTAAATGTTAGCTGAAAACGGTCCTGTCTGCATCATCCATTTGTGAGTGTGAGCTGAAGACGGTTCTGCCTGCGTCATCCCTTCGTAAATTTGAGGTGTAGACGGTCCTGCTTGTGTCATCCCTTCGTAAATGTGAGCTGAATACGGTTTTTCCTGTGTCATATTTTTGTAAATGTGAGCTGAAGACAATTCTGCTTGCATCATCTCTTCGTGAGTGTGAGCCGAATAAGGTCCTGCTTCCTCTAAACTTTCATTTGGGTAATTTGCTTTTCTCACATGGAATTTACTATGCAAATCATATTTTTCTGTCTTCGCACTTCTTCCAGGATCGTGAACTATTTTGTGTTCTTTTAAGAGTTTACTAGTGGTAAAAGATTGAGAACAAATTTCGCACTTAAACGGTTTTTCTTCTGTATGCAATTGCTCGTGAACAGTCAATGTAGTTTTATATTTGAATGTTTCGTCGCACATTTTACATCGAAAAGGCTTTTCGTTCGAGTGTTTTGTTAAATGTTGTTCTAAACCAAATTTATATGAAAAAGCCTCCGAGCAAAATTCACACTCGTGAACTTTTTGTATATCACCTTTCTCATCGATTTTATCAGAACTCGTATGGCGACGATTCGATTTATCTTCCATTTTGTTATAGGTTACTTGCGGGCTCTCTGTAAAAAAAAGTTCTATTTTAGGTAATAAATATAAATGTTGCACATATAAAACATTTTATTTAAGTTTTAACGTTTGAAGAATTTTAAATACAAATTTAAATGTATTAAACGAANTGAATGTTTCGTCGCACATTTTACATCGAAAAGGCTTTTCGTTCGAGTGTTTTGTTAAATGTTGTTCTAAACCAGATTTATATGAAAAAGCCTCCGAGCAAAATTCACACTCGTAAACTTTATGTATATCACTATTCCCATCGATTTTATCAAAACTCGTATGGCGACGATTCGATTTATCTTCCATTTTGTTATAGGTTACTTGCGGGCTCTCTGTAAAAAAAAGTTCTATTTTAGGTAATAAATATAAATGTTGCACATATAAAACATTTTATTTAAGTTTTAACGTTTGAAGAATTTTAAATACAAATTTAAATGTATTAAACGAATTAAATAGATAACTTGTTTAATGTTAACCTTATATTTTGCATAACAATAAACTTAAACTACAACTTTAAGGTATTAAACATACTCTGCAGAAGAACTCGTCAGGTGTTATGAAGAAAACAATAATAAGTCTCCAAAACACATAGATTAGATGAATAAATTTAAATACATCAAACCGTCTGGAGACAGTATAAATAAGCAGGAAACAGATAAAAACTTAAAGATAGTTTACAAATAAGCTCTTAACATTTACAACTTACTGAAAAAATCATAAAGAGAAGCTAAGGAAACAAGAATAGGCTGGAGTATACAAAATACTTTATGAAAATCGACAGCTAGGCATCTAAAAGGATTACCTCAATGTCACATAAAAAACGTAATAGGAAAACAACTACAATGTAGGACAAGGCCATAGTAATACAATTTTAGCAGCATTGCCGCAGGTGGAAAGATTAGTTTTATAGTAGGATGATGCGAAAATCATTATAAAGTCAAATTCTCCAACTATCGCTAATGATATGGAAAAAATATGAATTTATAAGAGCAAGATGAAACAGCTGTGCCTGAACGCGAGAGATGCTAACGCATTACCTTTAGCCTGGAATTATATTATTGAAAGACGATTTGGACATAAAAACCCTTTAAATATGTGCCTCCCTATAATCATAGTTAGCTGTCATAGATTTTTGTATATATTTTTCTTATACGCATATTTATTTGTATTTTGTTAACTTTGTATACTTTTTATGTTTATTTTTTTCTATTGTTAACGTTATATTTTTTACAAGTTATCTTTGATGTTTACAATGGATATTTAATACCACTAGTTACAAAACGTAAACTAAGAAAAAAATATATTAAAAATTCTAACTCAATGCTCATCTAACAATATAAACCATTAAAAGTATTCATTATATTTTAAACATTAAAAGAGTATTAACCGTCTAACCTGACTGTATTCAATGTCTTTTAGTAACACTGATTACTCTTAAGATCATTTATTTTGTTGAAATTTCCTTTAAGATGAGTGCAGGAATATCGATTAAAATAAACGATCCAAATGCTTGCTTCAGCATGATTGTTGTAAAAGTCTAAAAGTTTTCATTATCAATTAATAAATTCAGAATCAGAATGAAAAATGTTCTTGTTATATTCAAAGTACATGTACAGGCAGACACTATTACTGCATTCATTCGAAGTGGAGATCAGCAGCAAGCAAATAAATGCTTTCTTAGCTACTTAAAATGTTGCTTAAAAGCACCATTTTTCAATTATTACTTGATTTAAACATCGTATAAATTGTTTTACTTGACAACAAACAATGAAAACGTAATTAGTAAATAAGAAAATACGTTTTCTACTTGATCACTTTTTGACATAAAGCGAATTTGATTAGATATGAAATATTTGGGAACAATTGATATAATTCTATCACTATAAAAGTTATTGTTAATTTATTATTATTAATTAATTTTAAAATATAAATGAAAGTGATGATTTTAATTATTCAATAAAGGTTTTATACTTACGAAAATCTTTCTTTATTTACAAGGGATAGTTTCACGTCTTTCCTTCACAAGTATTGGTTAAAACGTTGCTTAATTATCATGAATATATTTCAATTGTATTTGTGGCTAATGAATAAAATTTTGAATTTTTTGTTAATAATAAACGGTTTTATTTTTAGTTAGGTTTTGCATGGGAATTAATAATATTTCTGGATTTTGACAAAAAACTAATTTACATAATTGTGTAGTTTACTGAATCGAGTTCAGCAGAAAAGTACAAGCGATACCCCGGTTTTTAATTGTAAAAATGATTTAGAAATATTGCTTTAAATAAAATTTTCTTACGTTGCGAATTAATTGTGTTAAAAATTTATTGAACTTAACGAAAATATTCGCTTTAAAATACTGGCATTGTCTAATAAATTGACATTTATTCAGATGGATAATCACACCAATAACGTAACTCGTTTTATTTCAAACCAGTTATTTTGTTAAATTACTTATTTAGATGCAAGGGCGTAATCAGGATTTTTTCATAGGGGCTAAAATAAAATAACGTTGTTTATTAAAAAAGAAATGTATTTGAAGATTTGAAAACGCTAAAAGTAATTAGTTGCATGCTATTCGAACCTATGTAATCTTATTTTAGCACTAGCTTACAGGTGTTCTGGGTAAATGTTGTCAAAATTTCTTTCTGAAATTTAGTGCTCACTAATGGCCAAGCCGTCTTTTTACCCTGAACACTGTGAGTTCGGTCGTAGATTTCTGTCTCGCTCAGACAGGCTGGCCAGGTGCAGTTTTCTGCGTTTTCTCCACGTCTGTAACGCCTGAATAGGGGCCAGTTTTTCTTAAAAAGACCTCCCAGAAGGCATACCCCTAGGCATATCGCCCGAGTGTTGCGTTACCATAAGTTAACAAACAAACTTTCTGCCACGTTCAAACAATACTATACAATAGGTTATAATAGTAATGCCACGCAATACTATTATAACCTAGTGACTAATAATTTTTCGTTTGACTAAATCAGCCAGGGTAAGGCGCTCGCCTTTCTCTGTCTCACCGTGGCTACGCTCCTGTCCAGATGTAAGTCTCTCTATAGTCACGTAACTAGACAGATGCAACGGTCAACGGGACCTGAAACGAAGGCTTCGAAATAGAACAGGCGGAAAAATTGTTGGCTGGACATTTTTCCGAAAATTTGGAAATTTTAGTAAAATCATTTATATCACATTTGTTAACGTACTGTAAATAGTAAGAAGCAACCTCCATTATTCGGAAACAATCAGCATTAACATCGCCAAATCGGTTTTCTCAATGCCACTGGTAATGTAACCATCTCAGGTGTAAATTCCTAATCCGACTTATTTTTTAGCTTTAAAACTAGATCCTAAAGGGTGGGCTATTTCCATTTTGTGTTCAAATTCTGATCCTATTAATATCTGCCTTTTAATATTCAGTAGTGACTAAAAGAGGATTAAAATTAGTCTCATTCGCTTTATTTTGATGTCAAAACCATTGTTTTTATACTTATCAATACAGTATACTTAAGCATTAATTAATTGTATGACTAAAACGGTTTAAAGAAGTAACCTATCAATCTAGTTGATTTGGAAATGTTAATGCTAATCGTTTTTGAATAATGCAGATTGTTTCTTAATATTAACATTATGATAACGAATGTGATATAAATGATTTTACTAAAATTTCCAAATTTTCGGCAAAATGTTCAGCCACACCACAAATTTTCCACCAGTTTCATTGCGAAGCCCTCTTCGTTTCAGGCCCCGTTGCATCGATTTCACTTGTCTAGTTGCGTGACTATAGAAAAACTTAATACATCTGGATAAGTAATAGAATAACTGGTTTGAAATAAAACGAGTTACGTTAATGGTGGGATTATCAATTTGAATAAATGTAACTTTATCCGACAATGTCTATATCAATTGTTCCCAAACATTACATATATGATCAAATCGCTTTATCTCATAAGTTGATCGGGTAGAAAACGTAGTTTTTTGCTTAATAATTACGTTTTCGTTGTACGTTGTCAAGTAAAAGAAGTTTTACGGTGTTTAAATCAAGTAATAATTGAAAATTGGTGCTTTTAAGCAACATTTTAAGTAGCTAAGAAAGCATTTATTTGCTTACTGCTGCTCTTCACTTTGAATAAATGCAGTAAAAGTGACTGCTTATACTTTCAATAAACTAAGAACATTTTTAATTTTGATTCTTAATTTTATCATTAGTGATGAAAACTTTTAGATTTTTATAATACAGTAGAGCCTCGAATACTCGGCCTAATGTGGACCGAAGGGTGGCCGAGTTTGTGAAAATGCCGGGTTATCGGGAATGGGGTTCAAAAAATAAGTGACTGTTTCCTCGGAAAATACTGTACTGTACTTGTGTGTATTGTTTAGTTGATAATACAACAGAGAATAAACTGCCCAAATACCCTTAAACAAAGGAAAAGTACGTCCTTTATGAAGGCATACATCCTTTACTACATGAAAATGAAAATTAACGAATACACTGTATACAGTAATTTACCTGATTAGACAGACCTCAGAAAAATACTTTATGAGAGCTTTTATACATTTATAAAGCTGTCTATAATAAAAATTAATTAACTAAGGATTTTTTTGCCCTGCCAGGGCGTGGCCGAGTTATCCGGAGTGCCGGGTTATCGAGTGCCGAATTTTCGAGGCTCTACTGTATTAATGTAACTAACTTTTTTACAATTAGAAGGAGGACGCAAATAAAGAAAAAACTATTGTAAATAAAACAAACATTTTATTCATTGCAACAATAATATTCTATAATAGCCTCTACTCGTGTGTATGTGCCGTGTCGTGTTTCGGTAAGAAGTAAACAAAGTCACTTGCGCGCAGAGCGCTCTCTCATGGTCTCCCGTGCGGAGCACATGCATCTCATAATCACGTTTCATCGCACTGTACGGAGCCTTGATGAATCGTCGTATCAAATACAAACTCCTCAAACACAACGGATTGACTCGGCATGGATTGAATGTGGAGACTTATAGATTAGTCTTCAAATACCGAAAAGGAGGACATGTGGGAGCACACTTTTTCGAAAGAGGACGAAACCTATAAAAGATGGACTATCCTCCCCGAAGGAGGACGATTGGTCATCTTAATAATATTAATGTCGAGGCATATATTTCAATCGTTTATTTTACTCGATATTCTTGCGCTCACCTTAAATGAAAATTTCGACAAAACAAATGATCTAAAGAGTAATCAATGTTACTAAAAGACATCGATTACAGTGAGGTTAGACAGTGAATACATTTCTAATGCTTAAAATAAAATTTATCCATTTTATTTAATGGATTATATTGTTAGATAAGCATTAAGTTAGTATTTTTCTCGTTTTTTTTTCTTTTGTAACTAGTTGTATTAAATATTCTTTTTAAGAAATTGAATTTAGGTTAATTATTGTCAACTTCTTGTTACTCCTTCTTTAAAAACTTGATCGTATATTCGGCATTGCACATCAAGAGTACATACAGCAATAACGTAGACGGAGGAGTAGCAACAGTGATACAGTTGAGACGTGTGGGACTTGTGCTAAAGCAAAAACTGGACTCCTGAGTAACAAGCTTTTGTTTTGTAATTTTAACTGTACCTACACAAATTTTGGCTACGATGAGACTGTAGATAAATATAACGATACCACTACTAAACCCTTTGTCAGTTTTAATGGATTGTTTTCTGCTGGTATCAGGTTTTTATTAGTAAATCATTGCTTCGGTAGTTACCCAGTATTTTTTTCAGTTTATACTTATTTGTCATTAATACAGAAGAGTGCATGTCTAACCTGAAAGAGTTTTTGTTAATTTTATGTTCTAATCTATACATATAATCGAGATTGGTTGATAATAATAATAAGTGCAGAGCCCAAACTGTTAGGAGTTGAAAGTTGAAATTTGGTACATAGTTAGGGTACATCACGAGAACGTACACTAAGGAAAGATTTTTCGAAATTTCCCCCACAGGGGATAGAGAGAGGATTAAGGCTTACTCTGAATAATACTGCTTCTACTGTTCTATTTTAGATGCAGATTTTGCGTGTTTGATTGCGTTTTAATAGGGTGCGTACACTAAGAAGGGATTATTCGTAATTCTTCCCGCGGGGGGAAGTTTTAACAATGGAAGTGTTTAGAATGAAAGTGTTAACAATGGAAATGTTAAGAATGAGTGTGTTAATAATAAAAGTGTTAAGTAACAATGGAAGTGTTAAGAGAAAGCAGCGTGCAAGATTAACAAGCGCAGATGCGTTTTTGCGAAAAATCGAACATATTTTCAGACCCATCTAAAAGTTCTCTAATCAGTCTGGAAACAGGACGACTAATTCTTTCATTCTGTGAAAACAAGTAAGATTGGCTATGAGGTATTAACATTAATCTTCGCTATCGTTACCTTTTGCCCGAGCAACGCCGGACTTATTTGCTAGTTGATGTATAAATGAGGAAGTAACCGAAATAAAAAAAGATAGAGTTACCTTTTTTATAGTGACTTGCCCTAAGCCCCTAACCACTACCTGAGATTTCATGTCAACCAAGATTATACTCCAATAGCCAAATCCAGATGATATAATAAGATTTATTTTTATATTTATCATTGTATAAAAATGGTCGGTAGTGACCGCCTACAGTACACCGTAACGTGCGACCAACTGACCGTATAAAATCTTTGCCACTGTCTCTGCGGTACAGTCGGCGATCGAAAAAGCCTCCACCCAACGGATAAACCTGTTGATGAGCGTGAGACAATATATGCTACCTTGCGAAGGCGGAAGGGGACTTATGATATCCATGTGCACGTGTTCAAAACGGAAGTTAGAGACTTGAAGGTTTTGGACGGGGCACCAAGTGTACCTATGAACTTTCGCTCGTTAGCATGGTATGCAGGTTTTGTCCCACATACAGGAGTTTTTTTCTCATGGAAGGCCAACATGCAATAAGTATATAAATAATAAATAATAATGTTATTGACATTTTTATTAATAGATAGAATTATTATTTATTAAAATTATTATATATTATTTCAATAAATAAATAAATAATGTGAGTGTGACTGTCATCCTTCGTAAAAAGGAGCAAAGAATCCATAAACTTATTTCAAACAAGCAGCAACAAACATCACACAAATTTTTATTTTTTATAATTAAACAAGTTCATTTGATATTAATAAAGTAAAATAAAACAAGTTCATTTGATATTAATAAAGTAAAATAAAACTTTCATGATCATATTATTCTATAGATGTTTGTATTGTTTAAAAGAATTTCCTATGATCTGCTAAATTTGAAATTGTGAGCTTAATGGTTGGTGAGATCACAAAGGTTGGCGACCGCTGGTATAGAATGTCCAAAATAATAGAGACATCTTTATTTCAGCAGTAAATTGCAAATAATATGCAAAATAGCACACAGGATAGTATAGAATACAGGACTGCAGTAGATTAAGGGTGAATTTCTACAGAATACTGTTTTGGAATATGTACTAAATTAAAAGTTTTATTATGGAAAGAAAAAAATCACTCTCATCATTTTGTGGCAAATTATGTCAGTTCTAGAGAAGAATGTGGAACAGAATGCAATCTAGAAGACACCCTGCGCTGAATTTCCGTCAAAAATACTAATATGCAGGTAAACTTAGCAATTCTACAATGAGTCTGAGGAAAATTGCATCTCATCTAGCCATAAATGTGTCAAAGTGAACAGTATACATAATTATTTACAAAATTAAAAAACGAAACACATTTCGTTTCTAAATTGGAACCACAAAGACAAGCCTGTGCATAATTAGTAACGTATACTTTTTTTAATGTTTGGGGACTCCTGATTAGGATATCAGCAAGTCCTAGATACGAGGTATATACCTAATGCCATTTGTATAAGAATTGAAATGAAATTTTTCCTATTTCTAGAATATAATTTAATCCACTTCTAATGCAGTATTTACTAGGGACTGGTTTTTAGTAAATGACATTCATGTTATTCACTGGCCACGTGTTCTTTTGACGTTAATCCCGTAGAAAACATGTTTTGTGTCTTAGCAAGGAAAGTATGCAGGAATTGAAAGCAATACACATCAGTAGAATCTGTAAAACTGGCAATAATTGATGCTTGACACGAAAACACAGATGACAACAATGCCAGATTTAATTAAAATGCCTCAATGTCCTTGACTTACTAAAATATAAAATTTCGTCTACAAGTACGTATTTTCTAATATCAGGACTTTGTAGCATTATCTGTAAAGCCAGTATAATAAGTCCTGATATTAGAAGATACATACTTGTAGACGAAATTTTATATTTTAATGCTAGATATAGTTTAGAAATAACTAATAAGCATGGTAAACATATTGCTTATTAATAATACATAAAATTATTTATTTAAATATTAAAGTTGTCCTATTATTTTGGAACTATTATATCCTATACAACATTGTTGAAATTTAATATCATATGATATGATTATATTAATAAATTAATAGACAAATTCCCTTTTATTGTTTTGCATGTTTTAACCAGTTGCTAGATTCACATGTAAGCTGCTAGCTGCGTATTGCGTATTTTAAATCTTTCTTCTTAACAATTATGACATCAGACATTCACGTCCTTCCTTGAATTTGAGGGTTTAAAACTGCTTTTCACAGAACGTTAGAAGAATGTGATCAATGCTGTGTTTTCGTGTCTGGCTGAATTAGTAAAACGTACGCCGCTGAGTTCAGTTTAAATTTTTCCAAAAAACCACATAGTAATGCTGAAAAAACACGACATTTTGAAACGTGTAAGTTCTCAACAAACGGTTGATCGAAATTGCATAGTAAAGCTAAACTACTAGAAAACCCTTACCACAAATATGAGTCATAAAACGACTATTATTACCTAAAGTTGAAAGAGTTATTTCCAAACAGGTCACCCAAGGGTGCAGTTTTTGTTTTCGTCCCAAGTCCCATACATCCCAAATTACGTTACTGCGCCTAGCACTATTATTTGTGATGTAAGCCCGTATTTAATGTGTGGTGTATACATTTGATCAAATCAATAGAGCATTGTTTTCATTTTTTAAAGTTTTATTTTAATTCCGAACATAATTGACAATAGAATCAATTTGAAACACAATAATGTTCCGAATTACAAAATAATTTTAACACATTAGGGCACAACTAGGAATGTTAACATAGTTAGTACCAATTAATTTAGTATATTTTTTAATTGATTTTTCAAAATTTTGTATTTTAAACATTTCGTTTATTTAGTTTCACATTTACTTCTTTCCCTCTTTGTCAGAAGTTTGAGTTGTAAAAGAACGACTGAAAACAGAAAATGGGGGCAAAGGTCCTGCTTGCATTTGTGGTCCCTGCAAGGTTTGTGTTGAGGAAGGGCCTGCTTGCGTTAATGGTTGCTGCTGGTATGAAATTGACAACGGTATTGCTTGTACTTGTGGTTCTTGTAAGATTGGAACTGAAAAAGCTTCTACAAGCCTGTCTACGTCTTCCAGGATTGGATATGATGAAGATTCTTCTAACACCCTTAGTTCCTCCAGGGTTGGGGTTGATAAAGGTTCTGGTTGCATTGATGGTTTCTGCAAGTTTTGTGTTGAAGAAGGGCCTGCTTGCGTTAATGATTCCTGCTGGTTTGAAATTGACAACGGTGTTGTTTGTACTTGTGGTTTGTCCAAAATTGGAGATGGCAAACTTTGTGCAAGCTCCCGTACTATCTTCATGTCTGGAGTTGTGGTAGGTTCTGGTTGTTTTTGTGGTTCCTGCTGGATCGGAGCAGACGAAGTTCCTTCTAACTGCCTTAATTCCTCCGAGGTTGAGGTTGACGAAGTTTCTGCTTGCATTTGTAATTCTTGCAAGGTTTGTGTTGAGGAAGAATGCTTGAAAGTAGAAAATGGAGGCAAAGGTCCTGTTTGCATTTGAGATTCTTGCAAAGTTTCTGTTGAGCTAGGACTTGCTTGCACTAATAGTTCCTGCTGGTTTGAAATTGACAACGGTCTTGCTTGCACTTGTGGATCCTGCAAGATTCGAAATAGCAAACTTTGTACAAGCATCTGTACTGCTTCTGGGTCTGGAGTTGTGGAAGGTTCTGATTGATTTTGTGGTTCCTGCTGGATCAGAGCAGACGAAGTTCCTTCTAACTGTCTTAATTCCTCCGTGGTTGAGGTTAACGATGTTTCTGGTTGCATTTGTAATTCCTGCAAGGTTTGTGTTGAGGAAGGACCTGCTTGCACTAATGGTTCCTGCAGGGTTTGCTGTGAGAAAGGTTCTGCTTGGCCCAATAATTCTCGGATGGCTTTAGTTGAATCAGGCTCTTTACGTTTACTCTCTGTAAATAGTTTTTCGAATTCACTAATTGGCATGGGTGTCAGTGGTTTCTGCAAAGCTTGAGATGAGGAATGTTTTGCTTTTTTCTGTGGTACCTGCAAGGTTCTAGGTAAGGAACGTCTTTCTTTTCTCCGTGATACCAGCATGGCTTTAAGTGAGGAAGTTCCTGCTTGCGTCTGTGGTACCTCCAAGATTTCAATTTCAGGTGAGGAAGGTCTTGCTGGCATCTGCGGTACTTCCAAGATTTCAATTTCAGGTGAGGAAGGTCTTGCTGGCATCTGCGGTACTTCCAAGATTTCAATTTCAGGTGAGGAAGGTCTTGCTTGCACTTCTCGTACTTCCAAGATTTCAATTTCAGGCAAGGAATGTCCTGCTGCTTGCATCAATGGTACCTTGAAGGGTTTATATGGAGAACGTCTTGCTTCACTCACTAGTTTTTTTGAGGTTTGATGAAGTGTACAATGCATCTTATACGTTGTTATATCATCAAACTCTTTATTACATATTTCACAAATATAATTAGACCTTTCAGATTTGTGTACACTTTTTACATGGTTTTGTAAATCTCCATCATTTTGAAATATCTGCTCGCAAGTTATACATGTATATTGTTGTTTTTCTGTATGCGTATTTCGATGCTGTTCGAAAGCTTTTCTTCCAGTGAATCCACAATTGCATATTTCACACATATGCCAGCTCAATCTTGAGTGGATTTTCTTATGTATATCTAAATGTTTTGAATTTTGAAATACTAGTAAGCACCTATCACACTTGAATGTCTTTTCTGCGTGAGTTGTCTGATGATCAAGATATGCACTTTTTTCAGAAAATGTCATTTTGCAATCTGAACACGTATATTCCATTTTTCTGCATTGGGAAGCAATAAAATACACATTAGTCGAAAATACGAGTTTTGAACAATAGATTCCAGATAGTAATATACACCTAGTATTAAATAAAGGATTGAAACAGGAAATCGAAAAACGTAGTAGTAGTTAAGAAGTATGAAATGCGTAATAATATAAGTGATACAATGACAATGTAACTTCCAGTTGACACCGAAAGATACTATATAATTAATTTGGGTTTTCTATCTCTAAGGTAGTCTCCTCCTCCAGATTAATGAAAGACAGACAGACGACAGTGGAAATTTATATGTCTATAAATTAACAATTTTAAATAAAATTTTGGGGCTATAAACTGTTTTCACTATCTAATACGTTAATTCTTATCCCTAGCATTAATTACCCTTTTTAGATGATTTATCTTATTGAAATTTCCATGATGATTAAAGGGATAGAAAGTAAAAATAAACTATACAAATACATGCTTCGAGATTGATATTAAAAAAAGAGTTTAATAATTTTCAAAATTAATGTGAACAACCATAATCGAAAATGGTTTTGTTATGTATAAAGTAGCAGCAGTCACTTTTTCGGCACTCGTTCAAAGCGTAGAACAGCAATAAGCAAAGAAATGCTTATTAAGCTGCAATTCTGTGCCATTAAATATCGCATAATTTTTTTAGTTGACAAATTGCCATTAAAACATAACTAATAGACAAGAAAATACGCCTTGTACACGATAAATCTTCGAGTTTAACTGATCTATTTAAGGTATAAAGAAATGTTTACTAATTTTATCAAAGACCTCGGTAATATTTTAATGTAATTCGAATTTAAAATATAAATTAACGTTATTTTTATACTTACGGCAACTTTTTTTTTCAAAATTCACAAGGTTCCAATTTCCACGTATCTCCTTCTCAAGCATCGGTTCAGTTGCTGCTTAATTACCATAAATATACTTCAGTTGTGTTTGTGATAAATGAATAGAATTTTGAGCTCTTTGCTAATAATCAATAGATTTTATTTTATTTCGGTTTTATAGAACTAACAATGTTTTAGGAATTTGGCAAAGGATTGACGTATCATTAATTTACATAATTTATTTTACTGAATCGATTTCGGCCTCAAAGTAAAAGCAATTCCTTGTTTTATTTTTAAAATCATTCGTTAAAATAAAGAAAAATATACAGCGGTATCTCGGTACTCGAACAACTCTGTATTCGAACATGAGTTTTGAAAAAAAGTCGCTCAGTATTTGCATAACACGCGCTTTTTTTAGAACGTAACTATCGTATTATACGAGTGATATCTGTATACGAAACCATTTTAAGTATTCTTTCTATAATAATAAGTACTATACCAAAAATTATTGAAGTTATTGTTTGATTATTAAATTTTTAAAGTGAAATATTGCACTTTAAGTGAATTATTGAGTTTTTTTTTTGTACTCAAAATTAGTGTATTTAAAACACGGTGTTTAATATCAGTTCATTCTCTTCTTACAACAGCAAATACCTGTCGGTAGCTTATATAACATTATGTTTTGTTTGGTCTACCAGATGAAACAGTAAGAATAAACAGAAATTTTTTCTGAAAATAAAGATATAGTTGAGTAAATTTAGTCAAAATTATGCACGTGTCTTCTATATAGAGACGAAACAGGACATTTTGTTATTCGATGCGAAATTTTGTAATACACAGTATAATGTCTGCAGATCGATTGCCGATTGTAAGTTTAAAGAATCCGCTACACTACGAAATAACTTAAACTAGTAAACCTGCAGTTTACGTTGATCAACATTAACCTCTTCGTAATAATTTTCATGTAGTAATAAGATATTTAATATATCGGTCTCTCATCACTGCTCTCTCAGAACTTGTACAACAGTTTATAAAATGGTCTTCATAAAAGCAAGCGCAGCAAATTAGTCAAAGTTTTTCTAACAAGAGTGTTCTTCCAGGTGTAGTAGAAGCTATTGATGGCACTCACATTAAAATATCATCTTCACAGATACACGCAGTCGCGTATGTAAACGGTCACGGTTACCATTCTATAATCTTACAAAATAAGTGGTGTCACTTTTGATTCAAAGTAATTCAGTGCATGAATAAAAAATTGTCACAACGTTTCATACATTAATGTAAACAATCGCTTTATATGAATTTTCTTTTAATACAATCTGAAGTTCTACAGTACAGGTCTGCACTCTAATGATGTTTTATTAACTCCTCCGTTTTCAGCTGTGTGACAATTTCCTGGTTTTTATCTCCTGCCATGCTGGTGTGAGAACCGCGATTTATTAATTAATTTAGCACAAAAAATACATTAAATGTGTACATAAGTTATTTATATGAAAGGAAATTTTATGCGTCATTTTTGGAGAAAAAGGAAATCAACTTCCTTTCTCACACGGCCTTATCTATATATCAGTTTACTCTCTGCACTCGTTACACATCCCGTGTGTCCCTTGAACGCTATGGTGCAGATAGCCTTTTATAAAGGGGGATTTTCACACATTCGGGGCAGTTCTCGAAGACCCTAAGATGCCACACGTACTACTGTAGTCCCTGCCATAAAACCATTTTCCGTCGCATTATTTTAACTTGTGCACCTTCATAAGAGAAGGCGATCCCGCATTCATTCTCCACCTTCCGAATTCTCCGACTCTGAGAAGCTTATGTATGCTACATAAGTTGAGGTAGTATAATTCTAACATTGTAAACTCATTCTCGCGCGAATAGATTAATCTAAGAATTTAATGGTCTCTCAGAATCTTCTATTCTACTTCATTTGTTTTATTAAATTTTGTTATTGTTTTGTAATGGCCCTGTCGATTAATCTCGAACCAAGAGCTTACCGCGACTCAACTCACTCATCGTCAGCCCTTCTATCTAGTGTCGGGAATCCTGACGGGAGAGGACGATTTTAACATCCCCTAGTCTTTACCTCTTCTCTTAACGACCACATAAAATCGCCATCCTACGACTCAGTAAACGAATCTTGTGGATCGGTTGCCGGTAAGAGGTAGAGACCTTATATAATTCTACCTCCGGTTATTCTCACACTGGTGAAGATAACCTCAAGTTTTGGTATTATATATGTTATGGACAAAGTGATTAATATGAGCATTATGAATAATGACCAACAAAATCGGGCATTGTAATAAATTTCAATAATTTATCAAATTGACCGGTCATTATGAATACTGCTACCACCTAGTCGGGCAAAGTGATAATAATACGTTGAGGAGTGATCATCCGGCATAAGTTAGCCAATCAGAACTTACATCTTACTTGCTCACGCGTATTGCATTTAGTACCGAACTTTAAATTTATGTGACCAGTAGTTAATCTTTCTTCTTTGAAAGTCAGACACGAAACACACACATCTGTACCTTGAGGCGGCATCACTTCGTCTTCAATGTGTGTGAGAAAAGGAGCCGAATTCTTTAAAGACCGTCCATAAAGACATCATTCTATTTTTTTCGAATCTTTTCATTCCTTAGATTAAAGTTTGTATATACCAAAGTACTAAAACACAAGCCTGATTTATGTTGCCTCAACAAAGCACAAGTCTTCCAAAATAAGTCACTGACTCTTTTGCATATAATGCCTATCTGAAATTGGACTGTGTTATCGCTGTGGTGTAGTCTTGACGTTTGAATGCCTCCCTTCGATTAAATCAATAAAATAATAAATTTTCAATAAAATAAAAGCTGTTTTTAATTGCAAAATTATTCAAAATACAAATATTCAATAAAAATCAGTTAAAATCATTTAAAAATTTGCGAATATAGGCCGAAATAAAATTTTAAATATGTTCGTTTCATCGGTACTTTTCGTTTTACAGAATTCTATAATTATTCTAATAAATTTTTGAATTCATGTTCAACTTGATTTCATCGGCGTATATCTTTTTCTTTTATTCTTTTTCACTTCGAAGTCTCTTTGTTCATCCAGAGTTAAACTTGGATTTTGAAATGAGGAAGATCCTGCCTGCATCATTCCTTCGTGAGTAGAAGCTGGAGACAGCCCTGCCTGCATCGTCCAGTCATAAGTGTGAGCTGAAGACTGTCCTGCATGCATCATGCCTTCTTGAGTGTGAGCTGAAGACAGCCCTGCCTGCATCGTCCAGTCATAAGTGTGAGCTGAAGACTGTCCTGCATGCATCATGCCTTCTTGAGTGTGAGCTGAAGACAGCCCTGCCTGCATCGTCCAGTCATAAGTGTGAGCTGAAGACTGTCCTGCATGCATCATGCCTTCTTGAGTGTGAGCTGAAGACAGCCCTGCCTGCATCGTCCAGTCATAAGTGTGAGCTGAAGACTGTCCTGCATGCATCATGCCTTCTTGAGTGTGAGCTGAAGACTGCCCTGCCTGCATCGTCCAGTCATAAGTGTGAGCTGAAGACTGTCCTGCATGCATCATGCCTTCTTGAGTGTGAGCTGAAGACAGCCCTGCCTGCATCGTCCAGTCATAAGTGTGTGCTGAATACGATCCTGCATGCATCATTTCTTCGTAAGTAAGAGCTGAAGACGGTCCTGCCTGCATCATCAATTCGTGAGTGTGAGCTGAAGATTGTTCTGCATGCATCATCCATCCGTGGGTGTGAGGTAAAGACTGTCCTGCCTGCATCATCCATCCGTGGGTGTGAGGTAAAGACTGTCCTGCCTGCATCATCCATCCGTGGGTGTGAAGTAAAGACTGTCCTGCCTGCATCATCGATTCGTTAGTGTGAGCTGAAGACTGTCTTGCATACATCATCAATTTGTGGGTGTATGGTAAAGATTGTTCTGCATGCATCATCCATCCGTGGGTGTGAAGTAAAGACTGTCCTGCCTGCATCATGGATTCGTGGGTGTGAGGTGAATATTGCCCGGCCTGCATCGTCCAGTCATAAGTGTGAGCTAAAAACGGTGCTGCCTGCGTCATCCCTTTGTAAATGTTAGCTGAAAACAGTCCTGTCTGCATCATCCATTTGTGAGTGTGAGCTGAAGACGGTTCTGCCTGCGTCATCCCTTCGTAAATTTGAGGTGTAGACGGTCCTGCTTGTGTCATCCCTTCGTAAATGTGAGCTGAATACGGTTTTTCCTGTGTCATATTTTTGTAAATGTGAGCTGAAGACAATCCTGCTTGCATCATCTCTTCGTGAGTGTGAGCCGAAGAAGGTCCTGCTTGCTCTAGACTTTCATTTGGGTCATTTGCTTTTCTCACATGAAATTTACTATGCAAATCATATTTTTCTGTCTTCGCAGTTCTCCCAGGATCGTGAACTGTTTTGTGTTCTTTTAAGTGTTTACTAGTGGTAAAAGATTGAGAACAAATTACGCACTTAAACAGTTTTTCTTCTGTATGCAATTGCTCGTGAACAATCAATGTAGTTTTATATTTGAATGTTTCGTCGCACATTTTACATCGAAAAGGCTTTTCGTTCGAGTGTTTTGTTAAATGTTGTTCTAAACCAGATTTATATGAAAAAGCCTCCGAGCAAAATTCACACTCGTAAACTTTATGTATATCACTATTTCCATCGATTTTATCAAAACTCGTATGGCGACGATTCGATTTATCTTCCATTTTGTTATAGGTTACTTGCGGGCTCTCTGTAAAGAAAAATTCCATTTCAGGTAATAAATATAAATTTTGCACATATAAAACATTTTATTTAAGTTTTAACGTTTGAAGAATTTTAAATACAAATTTTAATGTAAACGAATTTAATAGATAACTTGTTTAATGTTAACCTTATATTTTGCATAACAATAAACTTAAACTATAACTTTAAGGTATTAAACATACTCTGCAGAAGAACTCGTCAGGTGTTATGAAGAAAACAATAATAAGTCTCCAAAACACATAGATTAGATGAATAAATTTAAATACATCAAACCGTCTGGAGACAGTATAAATAAGCAGGAAACAGATAAAAACTTAAAGATAGTTTACAAATAAGCTCTTAACATTTACAACTTACTGAAAAAATCATAAAGAGAAGCTAAGGAAACAAGAATAGGCTGGAGTATACAAAATACTTTATGAAAATCGACAGCTAGGCATCTAAAAGGATTACCTCAATGTCACATAAAAAACGTAATAGGAAAACAACTACAATGTAGGACAAGGCCATAGTAATACAATTTTAGCAGCATTGCCGCAGGTGGAAAGATTAGTTTTATAGTAGGATGATGCGAAAATCATTATAAAGTCAAATTCTCCAACTATCGCTAATGATATGGAAAAAATATGAATTTATAAGAGCAAGATGAAACAGCTGTGCCTGAACGCGAGAGATGCTAACGCATTACCTTTAGCCTGGAATTATATTATTGAAAGACGATTTGGACATAAAAACCCTTTAAATATGTGCCTCCCTATAATCATAGTTAGCTGTCATAGATTTTTGTATATATTTTTCTTATACGCATATTTATTTGTATTTTGTTAACTTTGTATACTTTTTATGTTTATTTTTTTCTATTGTTAACGTTATATTTTTTACAAGTTATCTTTGATGTTTACAATGGATATTTAATACCACTAGTTACAAAACGTAAACTAAGAAAAAAATATATTAAAAATTCTAACTCAATGCTCATCTAACAATATAAACCATTAAAAGTTTTCATTATATTTTAAACATTAAAAGAGTATTAACCGTCTAACCTGACTGTATTCAATGTCTTTTAGTAACACTGATTACTCTTAAGATCATTTATTTTGTTGAAATTTCTTTTAAGATGAGTGCAGGAATATCGATTAAAATAAACGATCCAAATGCTTGCTTCAGCATGATTGTTGTAAAAGTCTAAAAGTTTTCATTATCAATTAATAAATTAAGAATCAGAATGAAAAATGTTCTTGTTATATTCAAAGTACATGTACAGGCAGACACTATTACTGCATTCATTCGAAGTGGAGATCAGCAGCAAGCAAATAAATGCTTTCTTAGCTACTTAAAATGTTGCTTAAAAGCACCATTTTTCAATTATTACTTGATTTAAACATCGTATAAATTGTTTTACTTGACAACAAACAATGAAAACGTAATTAGTAAATAAGAAAATACGTTTTCTACTTGATCACTTTTTGACATAAAGCGAATTTGATTAGATATGAAATATTTGGGAACAATTGATATAATTCTATCACTATAAAAGTTATTGTTAATTTATTATTATTAATTAATTTTAAAATATATATGAAAGTGATGATTTTAATTATTCAATAAAGGTTTTATACTTACGAAAATCTTTCTTTATTTACAAGGGATAGTTTCACGTCTTTCCTTCACAAGTATTGGTTAAAACGTTGCTTAATTATCATGAATATATTTCAATTGTATTTGTGGCTAATGAATAAAATTTTGAATTTTTTGTTAATAATAAACGGTTTTATTTTTAGTTAGGTTTTGCATGGGAATTAATAATATTTCTGGATTTTGACAAAAAACTAATTTACATAATTGTGTAGTTTACTGAATCGAGTTCAGCAGAAAAGTACAAGCGATACCCCGGTTTTTAATTGTAAAAATGATTTAGAAATATTGCTTTAAATAAAATTTTCTTACGTTGCGAATTAATTGTGTTAAAAATTTATTGAACTTAACGAAAATATTCGCTTTAAAATACAGGCATTGTCTAATAAATTGACATTTATTCAGATGGATAATCACACCAATAACGTAACTCGTTTTATTTCAAACCAGTTATTTTGTTAAATTACTTATTTAGATGCAAGGGCGTAATCAGGATTTTTTCATAGGGGCTAAAATAAAATAACGTTGTTTATTAAAAAAGAAATGTATTTGAAGATTTGAAAACGCTAAAAGTAATTAGTTGCATGCTATTCGAACCTATGTAATCTTATTTTAGCACTAGCTTACGGGAGTTCTGGGTAAATGTTGTCAAAATTTCTTTCTCAAATTTAGTGCTCACTAGTGGCCAAGCGGTCTTTGTACCCTAAATATTGTGAGTTCGGTAGCGGATTCCCGCCTCGCTCAGACAGGCTGGCCAGGTGCAGTTTTCCGCGTTTTCTCCATATCTGTAACGCCTGAATAGGGGCCAGTTTTCTTTAAATAGACCTTCCGGAAGGCATCCCCCTGGGCATATCGCCCGTGTTTCGTTACCATAAGTTAACAAACAAACTTTCCGCCACGATTCAAACAATACTATACAATAGGTTATAATAGTAATGCCGCGCAATACTATTATAACCTATTGACTAATAATTTTTCGTTTGATTAAATCAGCCAGGGTGGGGCGCTTGAAATCCGTATCTTCCTTGGTAGCGGTCCTTTATAGTTTTAATATCCTGGTGAAATCTTTCACCTTGTTCTTCACTGGTGTCTCCTAAATTTTTAGGAAAACGGTATAAGCGACTGTGTAAATAGTCCACCTTAATACTCGTATTACACCCATGGAATTTGAAACTGTTAAGCATCTCTTTTGCCGGTTCAACATAATTTTCAGCTTTGCGTTTGCCTAGAAAATTTCTGACAACTACAACAAATGAATTCCAGGCTTTTCGCTCAGCTTCATTCATCGAATTTAGGAAGGCAAGATCGTTAATGAGTTGTCTTATTTGTGGGCCGTCAAATATTCCTGCTTTAATTTTTTCTATACTTAACTGAGGCATTTTTCCCCTATATATGCAAAGCATGATCCCTTCTTATCAAGAGCCTTTACAAACTGCTTCATTAGGCCTAGCTTGATCTGCAGTGGAGAAAAGATCATTTTCTCTCGTTCTACCAAAAGTCGTTAATGACATTTTTTTCTCCAACGTCCATTTTCTCTCTCTTAGGCCACTCTTTTCTAACCCAGTGGTGTGTTTTGTCTCTGTTAGAGGCACAACAAGCAAGGATATTTGGTGTAGCCAATTTGCTGTCCAAAGAGAAAATTTACCATTTTTAAGTCTACACAAATTACCCATTGATGTTTACGATACTTTATCTTTTTCAAGACAAGAGCTATGGCGTTATATTCCTCTTTCATTTTCGTTGAGTGAGCAATTGGTATTGAACCATATTTGTTCCCATTGTGTAGAAGGACACATTTCGAACTTCGTTTTGAACTGTCAATAAATAGGCGCCAATCATCTGAAAAATATTTAAAAAGGCCCATTTTTTTCAAGAGTCCTCTAATTTCGTGACAAAACACAAGATTGTCTTCTTGAGAAAAGAAGGGTAGCAGATCCTTTTCTCTTGTACGGTAAAAAATAATTTTGGTTCCTTGCTCCAGTAAATTTTTCTCCTTCAACCTGTAAGTCAATAATTCAGAAGCTTTTTTTGGCAGGTTGAGATCTCTGGTGAAGTCATTTAACTCATCCTGGTTGAAACATTGAGGAAATTATGACATTCTGTCGTAATCACAATCACCTTCATTAGGGTCAGAGAAATACTCGTCCTCACAGAGCTCTGTTAGCTGGTGAAATGATGGAACTGGCACTTCCTGTGAGTGAGGGACCGAGCATCTTGCAGAGACTAAATCAAGATAAATCCACTTGCTACGGTTGTTACGATTAATTCCATTAATATTTACTAGGCAGAAATAACAGTCAGCGAAGTGATTTTTGGGTTCTCTTCAAACTATTGGTACGCGAAATTTCAGACTTTTTCTTTTGTCAGTAGTCCACTGTTGTAAATGTTCTGTACAAGTTTTACAGACCTGATGCGGTGCCCAGCTTTTATCCTGATCACCAAGTTCAAAACCAAAGTATCCAAGATAAGCTAAGCTCTGTTTACAAAGTAACTAATAGTTTTTCTGTTTTTTTAACGTATATTCTCTGCATATGTAGCAAAACACATCAGAATGATTTACACAACTTCTTTTACTTGAACTCATTTTATTTCTATTCAACAACACAAATAAAAGCATCTAGAACACAGTACTTTGTTCTTTGTTTCCCTTTCCTTCTAGGACTTTCCTTTATAAACGACAGTTGAATTGAAGAAACGACAAACGAATCATGTAAACTGAACTGTATTTGAATAGAAGGCGTATCTTTCACATGTTTTTCCTGCAGGATTATAGTAGAAGACCCTGATCGCATTTCTGGTTTTATCAGGGTTTGTATTTTACAAGGACTTGTTTGCGTTAATACTTTTTGCAAGATTGAATGTGAGGAATAAACTTGAGATCGAAAACAAAGTTCACTCTGAAACGGTGTCTTTTTTGCATGCGATTTCTCATGAGCATTTAACTGAAATTTATGTTTGAATCCTTTGTTGCATATTTCACATCGAAAACGCCTTTCGTTCGAATGTGTTCTAAAGTGTATTTTTAAATGTGATTTCTACGAAAAAGCCTTTGAGCAGTATTCGCACACGAAACTTTTAAGCGGATCAGTTTTGCCACAGTTTCTTTCAGAACTCGTCTGGCGACTGTTCGATTTATCTTCCATTTTGTTATACTAGCAGGCTCTGTGAAAAGACAAACTGCATTTCAGGCATAAATATAAATTTTGTACATTAACTCTTAAGCTGTAAATTTATTCGCTTGTGCCAGTAAATATAAGTGGAGTATGAGTCGACCAAAATGGCTGCCACAAAGGGTATAGCGTGCGTGACAGCATACTAGAGTTACATGTGTATTGTCTTTTTAATATCTTTTCTCTCTGTAGTCAAAACGTTTTATTTGCATTTGTGTCCGACATTAATCCTAGTTGATTTTGTAGTTGTTTAAGTCACGATGATTATGAATATGTGATTTTTTTGATCACATATTCTAAATACATATAGAATCAGTGGTGATATTCAGCGGGTTCGCACAGGTTCGGCCGAACCCGTTGTTAACATTTTCAAAGTTTTCCGAACCCGTTGTTAAACACACGTAACATTTCTCAATAGTTTTGTTTCTTTTAAAAAATATATTAAAATATACGTATTATACTCTGTAACACTACTAAACTAGAGCTTTATACCCCGTTCGCCTTGGTGCAACCTCCATCGACCGTTTCAATCTCGACTGAAACCAGGTTTAATCGCGATCGATTGAAGAGAGTTCTTGAAACTAGGTCCAATCATACGAGAGATCCCACGCACGCGAGAAAATACAAGATGGCTGCGGAACACGTGTCGTGCTATCGACAGCGAAATAAAAAAAATATTGTGTTTCGAGAAACGATGACATCTGTCTATTATTATGACGGATACCCTCACCCCCAGCCACTGGCAAGCTGTCGCAAGGCTAAGGGACCACTGCTCAATTAACCAAGCAGAATCCCTGGCCATCCTCCGTGCTCTACAACACATAAACAATCATCCCCAAAGGTTTCAACACGGCAAAGTAAACATCATCAGCGACAGCAGGATTGCCTTGTGGCAGGTTAAAAATGAAAACCACAAGCTTCCAATTGTCAACGACAGCCTCAAGATTCTAAAACATTTAAGGGACAACAATATACAAATCTACTTCCACTGGGTCAAGGGCCACTCAGACACTAACGGAAATGATCGGGCTGATGACCTAGCCAAAAAAGCCGCTAACATTACTTCAAAAATCCACTATCAGGCCCTACCACTCACGGCTGTTCTCAGCTCTCTCCGTTCCATTATAATTAACAAATGGCAAAATGAGTGGGACAACAGCACCACGGGTCGCTACACGTACGCCTTCATCCCCAACATCAACCAAAGGCTGAACAATCACGTCTTCCATACCAACCACGGCCTGACCCAGATGCTCACAGCACATGGAAACTTCAGGGCATACCTCAACAGGTTCCACAACAAGGGTAACGCC
This sequence comes from Centruroides sculpturatus, assembly GCF_000671375.1. Classification (NCBI taxonomy): domain Eukaryota; kingdom Metazoa; phylum Arthropoda; class Arachnida; order Scorpiones; family Buthidae; genus Centruroides; species Centruroides sculpturatus. The sequence goes on along the minus strand of NW_019384373.1, from coordinate 30,944 downwards.
AAATGCAACTGCGGGATTCCAGAAGACGAAGACCCATTCCACATCATTTTCACTTGTCCGAACTACAACTCTCAGAGGAGACCACTCCGCAATGAAGCAGACTCTGAAGGACTTCTTTGGCCATGCCAACTGAAAGACCTTGTTAACAACAACAAACTCTTCGAAGCCTTCAAGACCTTCGTTTCTAAAACCAAATTAAGCATCTACTTCAACGTGGCAAGTAACACAAATTAACGGATCTTTTTCGGCCTAACAAGGCCGGTCTTCCTCACTCTACTCTAATTTCCTCCAGGTAACCCCATACTGTACTATATACCCCCACCCGCCAATACAAACGGGTGACTGTTGTTCTCTCATGTT
>NW_019384373.1:13278-29608 GCF_000671375.1 Centruroides sculpturatus | reverse complement strand
TGCTGGTTTGAAATTGACAACGGTATTGCTTGTACTTGTGGTTCTTGCAAGATTGGAACTGAAAAAGCTTCTACAAGCCTGTCTACGTCTTCCAGGATTGGATATGATGAAGATTCTTCTAACACCCTTAGTTCCTCCAGGGTTGGGGTTGATAAAGGTTCTGGTTGCATTGATGGTTTCTGCAAGTTTTGTGTTGAGGAAGGGCGTGCTTGCGTTAATGATTCCTGCTGGTTTGAAATTGACAACGGTGTTGTTTGTACTTGTGGTTTGTCCAAAATTGGAGATGGCAAACTTTGTGCAAGCTCCCGTACTATCTTCATGTCTGGAGTTGTGGTAGGTTCTGGTTGTTTTTGTGGTTCCTGCTGGATCGGAGCAGACGAAGTTCCTTCTAACTGCCTTAATTCCTCCGAGGTTGAGGTTGACGAAGTTTCTGCTTGCATTTGTAATTCTTGCAAGGTTTGTGTTGAGGAAGAATGCTTGAAAGTAGAAAATGGAGGCAAAAGTCCTGTTTGCATTTGAGATTCTTGCAAAGTTTCTGTTGAGCTAGGACTTGCTTGCACTAATAGTTCCTGCTGGTTTGAAATTGACAACGGTCTTGCTTGCACTTGTGGATCCTGCAAGATTCGAAAAAGCAAACTTTGTACAAGCATCTGTACTGCTTCTGGGTCTGGAGTTGTGGAAGGTTCTGATTGATTTTGTGGTTCCTGCTGGATCAGAGCAGACGAAGTTCCTTCTAACTGTCTTAATTCCTCCGTGGTTGAGGTTAACGATGTCTCTGGTTGCATTTGTAATTCCTGCAAGGTTTGTGTTGAGGAAGGACCTGCTTGCACTAATGGTTCCTGCAGGGTTTGCTGTGAGAAAGGTTCTGCTTGGCCCAATAATTCTCGGATGGCTTTAGTTGAATCAGGCTCTTTACGTTTACTCTCTGTAAATAGTTTTTCGAATTCACTAATTGGCATGGGTGTCAGTGGTTTCTGCAAAGCTTGAGATGAGGAATGTTTTGCTTTTTTCTGTGGTACCTGCAAGGTTCTAGGTAAGGAACGTCTTTCTTTTCTCCGTGATACCAGCATGGCTTTAAGTGAGGAAGTTCCTGCTTGCGTCTGTGGTACCTCCAAGATTTCAATTTCAGGTGAGGAAGGTCTTGCTGGCATCTGCGGTACTTCCAAGATTTCAATTTCAGGTGAGGAAGGTCTTGCTTGCACTTCTCGTACTTCCAAGATTTCAATTTCAGGCAAGGAATGTCCTGCTGCTTGCATCAATGGTACCTTGAAGGGTTTATATGGAGAACGTCTTGCTTCACTCACTAGTTTTTTTGAGGTTTGATGAAGTGTACAATGCATCTTATACGTTGTTATATCATCAAACTCTTTATTACATATTTCACAAATATAATTAGACCTTTCAGATTTGTGTACACTTTTTACATGGTTTTGTAAATCTCCATCATTTTGAAATATCTGCTCGCAAGTTATACATGTATATTGTTGTTTTTCTGTATGCGTGTTTTGATGCTGTTCGAAAGCTTTTCTTCCAGTGAATCCACAATTGCATATTTCACACATATGCCAGCTCACTTCTGAGTGGATTTTCTTATGTATATCTAAATGTTTTGAATCTTGAAATACTAGTAAGCACCTATCACACTTGAATGTCTTTTCTGCATGAGTCGTCTGATGATCAAGATATGCACTTTTTTCAGAAAATGTCATTCCGCAATCTGAACAAGTATATTCCATTTTTCTGCATTGGGAAGCAATAAAATACACATTAGTCGAGAATATGAGTTTTAAACAATAGACTCCAGATAGTAACATATATTTAGAATTAAATAAACGGTTGAAACAAGAAATCGAAACGTAGCAGTAATTAAGAAGTATGAAGTGCGTAATAAAGTACGTGATACAATGACAATGTAACTTCCAGTTGACACCGAAAAATACTATGTAGTTAATTTGGGCCTTCTATCTCTAAGGTATTCTTTTTCTCCAGATTAATAAAAGACAGACAGAAGACAGTGGAAATTTATATATCTATAAATTAACAATTTTAAATAAAATTTTGGGGCTATACTATTTTCACTATCTAATACGTTAATTTCTATCACTAGCATTAATTACCCTTTTTAGATCATTTATCTTATTGAAATTTCTATGATGATTAAAGGGATAGAAAGTAAAAATAAACGATACAAATACATGCTTCGAGATTAATATTTAAAAAAGAGTTCAATAATTTTCAGAATCAATGTGAAGAACCATAATCGAAAATGGTTTTGTTATGTATAGAGTAGAAGCAGTCACTTTTTCGGCACTCGTTCAAAGTGTAGAACAGCAGTAAGCAAAAGAAATGCTTATTAAGCTGCAATTCTGTGCCATTAAATATCGCATAATTTTTTTAGTTGACAAATTGCCATTAAAACATAACTAATAGACAAGAAAATACGCCTTGTACACGATAAATCTTCGAGTTTAACTGATCTCTTTAGGGTATAAAGAAATGTTTACTAATTTTATCAAAGACCTCGGTAATATTTTAATGTAATTCGAATTTAAAATATAAATTAACGTTATTTTTATACTTACGGCAACTTTTTTTTTCAAAATTCACAAGGTTCCAATTTCCACGTATCTCCTTCTCAAGCATCGGTTCAGTTGCTGCTTAATTACCATAAATATACTTCAGTTGTGTTTGTGATAAATGAATAGAATTTTGAACTCTTTGCGAATAATCAATAAATTTTATTTTATTTTGGTTTCATAGAACAACCAATGTTATAAGAATTTGGCAAAGGATTGACGTATCATTAATTTACATAATTTATTTTACTGAATCGATTTCGGCCTCAAAGTAAAAGCAATTCCTTGTTTTATTTTTAAAATCATTCGTTAAAATAAAGAAAAATATACAGCGGTATCTCGGTACTCGAACAACTCTGTATTCGAACATGAGTTTTGAAAAAAAGTCGCTCAGTATTTGCATAACACGCGCTTTTTTTAGAACGTAACTATCGTATTATACGAGTGATATCTGTATACGAAACCATTTTAAGTATTCTTTCTATAATAATAAGTACTATACCAAAAATTATTGAAGTTATTGTTTGATTATTAAATTTTTAAAGTGAAATATTGCACTTTAAGTGAATTATTGAGTTTTTTTTTTGTACTCAAAATTAGTGTATTTAAAACACGGTGTTTAATATCAGTTCATTGTCTTTTTTACAACAACAAATACCTGTCGGTAGCTTATATAACATTATGTTTTGTTTGGTCTACCAGATGAAACAGTAAGAATAAACAGAAATTTTTTCTGAAAATAAAGATATAGTTGAGTAAATTTAGTCAAAATTATGCACGTGTCTTCTATATAGAGACGAAACAGGACATTTTGTTATTCGATGCGAAATTTTGTAATACACAGTATAATGTCTGCAGATCGATTGCCGATTGTAAGTTTAAAGAATCCGCTACACTACGAAATAACTTAAACTAGTAAACCTGCAGTTTACGTTGATCAACATTAACCTCTTCGTAATAATTTTCATGTAGTAATAAGATATTTAATATATCGGTCTCTCATCACTGCTCTCTCAGAACTTGTACAACAGTTTATAAAATGGTCTTCATAAAAGCAAGCGCAGCAAATTAGTCAAAGTTTTTCTAACAAGAGTGTTCTTCCAGGTGTAGTAGAAGCTATTGATGGCACTCACATTAAAATATCATCTTCACAGATACACGCAGTCGCGTATGTAAACGGTCACGGTTACCATTCTATAATCTTACAAAATAAGTGGTGTCACTTTTGATTCAAAGTAATTCAGTGCATGAATAAAAAATTGTCACAACGTTTCATACATTAATGTAAACAATCGCTTTATATGAATTTTCTTTTAATACAATCTGAAGTTCTACAGTACAGGTCTGCACTCTAATGATGTTTTATTAACTCCTCCGTTTTCAGCTGTGTGACAATTTCCTGGTTTTTATCTCCTGCCATGCTGGTGTGAGAACCGCGATTTATTAATTAATTTAGCACAAAAAATACATTAAATGTGTACATAAGTTATTTATATGAAAGGAAATTTTATGCGTCATTTTTGGAGAAAAAGGAAATCAACTTCCTTTCTCACACGGCCTTATCTATATATCAGTTTACTCTCTGCACTCGTTACACATCCCGTGTGTCCCTTGAACGCTATGGTGCAGATAGCCTTTTATAAAGGGGGATTTTCACACATTCGGGGCAGTTCTCGAAGACCCTAAGATGCCACACGTACTACTGTAGTCCCTGCCATAAAACCATTTTCCGTCGCATTATTTTAACTTGTGCACCTTCATAAGAGAAGGCGATCCCGCATTCATTCTCCACCTTCCGAATTCTCCGACTCTGAGAAGCTTATGTATGCTACATAAGTTGAGGTAGTATAATTCTAACATTGTAAACTCATTCTCGCGCGAATAGATTAATCTAAGAATTTAATGGTCTCTCAGAATCTTCTATTCTACTTCATTTGTTTTATTAAATTTTGTTATTGTTTTGTAATGGCCCTGTCGATTAATCTCGAACCAAGAGCTTACCGCGACTCAACTCACTCATCGTCAGCCCTTCTATCTAGTGTCGGGAATCCTGACGGGAGAGGACGATTTTAACATCCCCTAGTCTTTACCTCTTCTCTTAACGACCACATAAAATCGCCATCCTACGACTCAGTAAACGAATCTTGTGGATCGGTTGCCGGTAAGAGGTAGAGACCTTATATAATTCTACCTCCGGTTATTCTCACACTGGTGAAGATAACCTCAAGTTTTGGTATTATATATGTTATGGACAAAGTGATTAATATGAGCATTATGAATAATGACCAACAAAATCGGGCATTGTAATAAATTTCAATAATTTATCAAATTGACCGGTCATTATGAATACTGCTACCACCTAGTCGGGCAAAGTGATAATAATACGTTGAGGAGTGATCATCCGGCATAAGTTAGCCAATCAGAACTTACATCTTACTTGCTCACGCGTATTGCATTTAGTACCGAACTTTAAATTTATGTGACCAGTAGTTAATCTTTCTTCTTTGAAAGTCAGACACGAAACACACACATCTGTACCTTGAGGCGGCATCACTTCGTCTTCAATGTGTGTGAGAAAAGGAGCCGAATTCTTTAAAGACCGTCCATAAAGACATCATTCTATTTTTTTCGAATCTTTTCATTCCTTAGATTAAAGTTTGTATATACCAAAGTACTAAAACACAAGCCTGATTTATGTTGCCTCAACAAAGCACAAGTCTTCCAAAATAAGTCACTGACTCTTTTGCATATAATGCCTATCTGAAATTGGACTGTGTTATCGCTGTGGTGTAGTCTTGACGTTTGAATGCCTCCCTTCGATTAAATCAATAAAATAATAAATTTTCAATAAAATAAAAGCTGTTTTTAATTGCAAAATTATTCAAAATACAAATATTCAATAAAAATCAGTTAAAATCATTTAAAAATTTGCGAATATAGGCCGAAATAAAATTTTAAATATGTTCGTTTCATCGGTACTTTTCGTTTTACAGAATTCTATAATTATTCTAATAAATTTTTGAATTCATGTTCAACTTGATTTTATCGGCGTATATCTTTTTCTTTTATTCTTTTTCACTTCGAAGTCTCTTTGTTCATCCAGAGTTAAACTTGGATTTTGAAATGAGGAAGATCCTGCCTGCATCATTCCTTCGTGAGTAGAAGCTGGAGACAGCCCTGCCTGCATCGTCCAGTCATAAGTGTGAGCTGAAGACTGTCCTGCATGCATCATGCCTTCTTGAGTGTGAGCTGAAGACAGCCCTGCCTGCATCGTCCAGTCATAAGTGTGTGCTGAATACGATCCTGCATGCATCATTTCTTCGTAAGTAAGAGCTGAAGACGGTCCTGCCTGCATCATCAATTCGTGAGTGTGAGCTGAAGATTGTTCTGCATGCATCATCCATCCGTGGGTGTGAGGTAAAGATTGTCCTGCCTGCATCATCCATCCGTGGGTGTGAGGTAAAGACTGTCCTGCCTGCATCATCCATCCGTGGGTGTGAGGTAAAGACTGTCCTGCCTGCATCATCCATCCGTGGGTGTGAGGTAAAGACTGTCCTGCCTGCATCATCCATCCGTGGGTGTGAGGTAAAGACTGTCCTGCCTGCATCATCCATCCGTGGGTGTGAGGTAAAGACTGTCCTGCCTGCATCATCCATCCGTGGGTGTGAGGTAAAGACTGTCCTGCCTGCATCATCCATCCGTGGGTGTGAGGTAAAGACTGTCCTGCCTGCATCATCCATCCGTGGGTGTGAGGTAAAGACTGTCCTGCCTGCATCATCCATCCGTGGGTGTGAGGTAAAGACTGTCCTGCCTGCATCATCCATCCGTGGGTGTGAGGTAAAGACTGTCCTGCCTGCATCATCCATCCGTGGGTGTGAGGTAAAGACTGTCCTGCCTGCATCATCCATCCGTGGGTGTGAGGTAAAGACTGTCCTGCCTGCATCATCCATCCGTGGGTGTGAGGTAAAGACTGTCCTGCCTGCATCATCCATCCGTGGGTGTGAGGTAAAGACTGTCCTGCCTGCATCATCCATCCGTGGGTGTGAGGTAAAGACTGTCCTGCCTGCATCATCCATCCGTGGGTGTGAGGTAAAGACTGTCCTGCCTGCATCATCCATCCGTGGGTGTGAGGTAAAGACTGTCCTGCCTGCATCATCCATCCGTGGGTGTGAGGTAAAGACTGTCCTGCCTGCATCATCCATCCGTGGGTGTGAGGTAAAGACTGTCCTGCCTGCATCATCCATCCGTGGGTGTGAGGTAAAGACTGTCCTGCCTGCATCATCCATCCGTGGGTGTGAGGTAAAGACTGTCCTGCCTGCATCATCCATCCGTGGGTGTGAGGTAAAGACTGTCCTGCCTGCATCATCCATCCGTGGGTGTGAGGTAAAGACTGTCCTGCCTGCATCATCCATCCGTGGGTGTGAGGTAAAGACTGTCCTGCCTGCATCATCCATCCGTGGGTGTGAGGTAAAGACTGTCCTGCCTGCATCATCCATCCGTGGGTGTGAGGTAAAGACTGTCCTGCCTGCATCATCCATCCGTGGGTGTGAGGTAAAGACTGTCCTGCCTGCATCATCCATCCGTGGGTGTGAGGTAAAGACTGTCCTGCCTGCATCATCCATCCGTGGGTGTGAGGTAAAGACTGTCCTGCCTGCATCATCCATCCGTGGGTGTGAGGTAAAGACTGTCCTGCCTGCATCATCCATCCGTGGGTGTGAGGTAAAGACTGTCCTGCCTGCATCATCCATCCGTGGGTGTGAGGTAAAGACTGTCCTGCCTGCATCATCCATCCGTGGGTGTGAGGTAAAGACTGTCCTGCCTGCATCATCCATCCGTGGGTGTGAGGTAAAGACTGTCCTGCCTGCATCATCCATCCGTGGGTGTGAGGTAAAGACTGTCCTGCCTGCATCATCCATCCGTGGGTGTGAGGTAAAGACTGTCCTGCCTGCATCATCCATCCGTGGGTGTGAGGTAAAGACTGTCCTGCCTGCATCATCCATCCGTGGGTGTGAGGTAAAGACTGTCCTGCCTGCATCATCCATCCGTGGGTGTGAGGTAAAGACTGTCCTGCCTGCATCATCCATCCGTGGGTGTGAGGTAAAGACTGTCCTGCCTGCATCATCCATCCGTGGGTGTGAGGTAAAGACTGTCCTGCCTGCATCATCCATCCGTGGGTGTGAGGTAAAGACTGTCCTGCCTGCATCATCCATCCGTGGGTGTGAGGTAAAGACTGTCCTGCCTGCATCATCCATCCGTGGGTGTGAGGTAAAGACTGTCCTGCCTGCATCATCCATCCGTGGGTGTGAGGTAAAGACTGTCCTGCCTGCATCATCCATCCGTGGGTGTGAGGTAAAGACTGTCCTGCCTGCATCATCCATCCGTGGGTGTGAGGTAAAGACTGTCCTGCCTGCATCATCCATCCGTGGGTGTGAGGTAAAGACTGTCCTGCCTGCATCATCCATCCGTGGGTGTGAGGTAAAGACTGTCCTGCCTGCATCATCCATCCGTGGGTGTGAGGTAAAGACTGTCCTGCCTGCATCATCCATCCGTGGGTGTGAGGTAAAGACTGTCCTGCCTGCATCATCCATCCGTGGGTGTGAGGTAAAGACTGTCCTGCCTGCATCATCCATCCGTGGGTGTGAGGTAAAGACTGTCCTGCCTGCATCATCCATCCGTGGGTGTGAGGTAAAGACTGTCCTGCCTGCATCATCCATCCGTGGGTGTGAGGTAAAGACTGTCCTGCCTGCATCATCCATCCGTGGGTGTGAGGTAAAGACTGTCCTGCCTGCATCATCCATCCGTGGGTGTGAGGTAAAGACTGTCCTGCCTGCATCATCCATCCGTGGGTGTGAGGTAAAGACTGTCCTGCCTGCATCATCCATCCGTGGGTGTGAGGTAAAGACTGTCCTGCCTGCATCATCCATCCGTGGGTGTGAGGTAAAGACTGTCCTGCCTGCATCATCCATCCGTGGGTGTGAGGTAAAGACTGTCCTGCCTGCATCATCCATCCGTGGGTGTGAGGTAAAGACTGTCCTGCCTGCATCATCCATCCGTGGGTGTGAGGTAAAGACTGTCCTGCCTGCATCATCCATCCGTGGGTGTGAGGTAAAGACTGTCCTGCCTGCATCATCCATCCGTGGGTGTGAGGTAAAGACTGTCCTGCCTGCATCATCCATCCGTGGGTGTGAGGTAAAGACTGTCCTGCCTGCATCATCCATCCGTGGGTGTGAGGTAAAGACTGTCCTGCCTGCATCATCCATCCGTGGGTGTGAGGTAAAGACTGTCCTGCCTGCATCATCCATCCGTGGGTGTGAGGTAAAGACTGTCCTGCCTGCATCATCCATCCGTGGGTGTGAGGTAAAGACTGTCCTGCCTGCATCATCCATCCGTGGGTGTGAGGTAAAGACTGTCCTGCCTGCATCATCCATCCGTGGGTGTGAGGTAAAGACTGTCCTGCCTGCATCATCCATCCGTGGGTGTGAGGTAAAGACTGTCCTGCCTGCATCATCCATCCGTGGGTGTGAGGTAAAGACTGTCCTGCCTGCATCATCCATCCGTGGGTGTGAGGTAAAGACTGTCCTGCCTGCATCATCCATCCGTGGGTGTGAGGTAAAGACTGTCCTGCCTGCATCATCCATCCGTGGGTGTGAGGTAAAGACTGTCCTGCCTGCATCATCCATCCGTGGGTGTGAGGTAAAGACTGTCCTGCCTGCATCATCCATCCGTGGGTGTGAGGTAAAGACTGTCCTGCCTGCATCATCCATCCGTGGGTGTGAGGTAAAGACTGTCCTGCCTGCATCATCCATCCGTGGGTGTGAGGTAAAGACTGTCCTGCCTGCATCATCCATCCGTGGGTGTGAGGTAAAGACTGTCCTGCCTGCATCATCCATCCGTGGGTGTGAGGTAAAGACTGTCCTGCCTGCATCATCCATCCGTGGGTGTGAGGTAAAGACTGTCCTGCCTGCATCATCCATCCGTGGGTGTGAGGTAAAGACTGTCCTGCCTGCATCATCCATCCGTGGGTGTGAGGTAAAGACTGTCCTGCCTGCATCATCCATCCGTGGGTGTGAGGTAAAGACTGTCCTGCCTGCATCATCCATCCGTGGGTGTGAGGTAAAGACTGTCCTGCCTGCATCATCCATCCGTGGGTGTGAGGTAAAGACTGTCCTGCCTGCATCATCCATCCGTGGGTGTGAGGTAAAGACTGTCCTGCCTGCATCATCCATCCGTGGGTGTGAGGTAAAGACTGTCCTGCCTGCATCATCCATCCGTGGGTGTGAGGTAAAGACTGTCCTGCCTGCATCATCCATCCGTGGGTGTGAGGTAAAGACTGTCCTGCCTGCATCATCCATCCGTGGGTGTGAGGTAAAGACTGTCCTGCCTGCATCATCCATCCGTGGGTGTGAGGTAAAGACTGTCCTGCCTGCATCATCCATCCGTGGGTGTGAGGTAAAGACTGTCCTGCCTGCATCATCCATCCGTGGGTGTGAGGTAAAGACTGTCCTGCCTGCATCATCCATCCGTGGGTGTGAGGTAAAGACTGTCCTGCCTGCATCATCCATCCGTGGGTGTGAGGTAAAGACTGTCCTGCCTGCATCATCCATCCGTGGGTGTGAGGTAAAGACTGTCCTGCCTGCATCATCCATCCGTGGGTGTGAGGTAAAGACTGTCCTGCCTGCATCATCCATCCGTGGGTGTGAGGTAAAGACTGTCCTGCCTGCATCATCCATCCGTGGGTGTGAGGTAAAGACTGTCCTGCCTGCATCATCCATCCGTGGGTGTGAGGTAAAGACTGTCCTGCCTGCATCATCCATCCGTGGGTGTGAGGTAAAGACTGTCCTGCCTGCATCATCCATCCGTGGGTGTGAGGTAAAGACTGTCCTGCCTGCATCATCCATCCGTGGGTGTGAGGTAAAGACTGTCCTGCCTGCATCATCCATCCGTGGGTGTGAGGTAAAGACTGTCCTGCCTGCATCATCCATCCGTGGGTGTGAGGTAAAGACTGTCCTGCCTGCATCATCCATCCGTGGGTGTGAGGTAAAGACTGTCCTGCCTGCATCATCCATCCGTGGGTGTGAGGTAAAGACTGTCCTGCCTGCATCATCCATCCGTGGGTGTGAGGTAAAGACTGTCCTGCCTGCATCATCCATCCGTGGGTGTGAGGTAAAGACTGTCCTGCCTGCATCATCCATCCGTGGGTGTGAGGTAAAGACTGTCCTGCCTGCATCATCCATCCGTGGGTGTGAGGTAAAGACTGTCCTGCCTGCATCATCCATCCGTGGGTGTGAGGTAAAGACTGTCCTGCCTGCATCATCCATCCGTGGGTGTGAGGTAAAGACTGTCCTGCCTGCATCATCCATCCGTGGGTGTGAGGTAAAGACTGTCCTGCCTGCATCATCCATCCGTGGGTGTGAGGTAAAGACTGTCCTGCCTGCATCATCCATCCGTGGGTGTGAGGTAAAGACTGTCCTGCCTGCATCATCCATCCGTGGGTGTGAGGTAAAGACTGTCCTGCCTGCATCATCCATCCGTGGGTGTGAGGTAAAGACTGTCCTGCCTGCATCATCCATCCGTGGGTGTGAGGTAAAGACTGTCCTGCCTGCATCATCCATCCGTGGGTGTGAGGTAAAGACTGTCCTGCCTGCATCATCCATCCGTGGGTGTGAGGTAAAGACTGTCCTGCCTGCATCATCCATCCGTGGGTGTGAGGTAAAGACTGTCCTGCCTGCATCATCCATCCGTGGGTGTGAGGTAAAGACTGTCCTGCCTGCATCATCCATCCGTGGGTGTGAGGTAAAGACTGTCCTGCCTGCATCATCCATCCGTGGGTGTGAGGTAAAGACTGTCCTGCCTGCATCATCCATCCGTGGGTGTGAGGTAAAGACTGTCCTGCCTGCATCATCCATCCGTGGGTGTGAGGTAAAGACTGTCCTGCCTGCATCATCCATCCGTGGGTGTGAGGTAAAGACTGTCCTGCCTGCATCATCCATCCGTGGGTGTGAGGTAAAGACTGTCCTGCCTGCATCATCCATCCGTGGGTGTGAGGTAAAGACTGTCCTGCCTGCATCATCCATCCGTGGGTGTGAGGTAAAGACTGTCCTGCCTGCATCATCCATCCGTGGGTGTGAGGTAAAGACTGTCCTGCCTGCATCATCCATCCGTGGGTGTGAGGTAAAGACTGTCCTGCCTGCATCATCCATCCGTGGGTGTGAGGTAAAGACTGTCCTGCCTGCATCATCCATCCGTGGGTGTGAGGTAAAGACTGTCCTGCCTGCATCATCCATCCGTGGGTGTGAGGTAAAGACTGTCCTGCCTGCATCATCCATCCGTGGGTGTGAGGTAAAGACTGTCCTGCCTGCATCATCCATCCGTGGGTGTGAGGTAAAGACTGTCCTGCCTGCATCATCCATCCGTGGGTGTGAGGTAAAGACTGTCCTGCCTGCATCATCCATCCGTGGGTGTGAGGTAAAGACTGTCCTGCCTGCATCATCCATCCGTGGGTGTGAGGTAAAGACTGTCCTGCCTGCATCATCCATCCGTGGGTGTGAGGTAAAGACTGTCCTGCCTGCATCATCCATCCGTGGGTGTGAGGTAAAGACTGTCCTGCCTGCATCATCCATCCGTGGGTGTGAGGTAAAGACTGTCCTGCCTGCATCATCCATCCGTGGGTGTGAGGTAAAGACTGTCCTGCCTGCATCATCCATCCGTGGGTGTGAGGTAAAGACTGTCCTGCCTGCATCATCCATCCGTGGGTGTGAGGTAAAGACTGTCCTGCCTGCATCATCCATCCGTGGGTGTGAGGTAAAGACTGTCCTGCCTGCATCATCCATCCGTGGGTGTGAGGTAAAGACTGTCCTGCCTGCATCATCCATCCGTGGGTGTGAGGTAAAGACTGTCCTGCCTGCATCATCCATCCGTGGGTGTGAGGTAAAGACTGTCCTGCCTGCATCATCCATCCGTGGGTGTGAGGTAAAGACTGTCCTGCCTGCATCATCCATCCGTGGGTGTGAGGTAAAGACTGTCCTGCCTGCATCATCCATCCGTGGGTGTGAGGTAAAGACTGTCCTGCCTGCATCATCCATCCGTGGGTGTGAGGTAAAGACTGTCCTGCCTGCATCATCCATCCGTGGGTGTGAGGTAAAGACTGTCCTGCCTGCATCATCCATCCGTGGGTGTGAGGTAAAGACTGTCCTGCCTGCATCATCCATCCGTGGGTGTGAGGTAAAGACTGTCCTGCCTGCATCATCCATCCGTGGGTGTGAGGTAAAGACTGTCCTGCCTGCATCATCCATCCGTGGGTGTGAGGTAAAGACTGTCCTGCCTGCATCATCCATCCGTGGGTGTGAGGTAAAGACTGTCCTGCCTGCATCATCCATCCGTGGGTGTGAGGTAAAGACTGTCCTGCCTGCATCATCCATCCGTGGGTGTGAGGTAAAGACTGTCCTGCCTGCATCATCCATCCGTGGGTGTGAGGTAAAGACTGTCCTGCCTGCATCATCCATCCGTGGGTGTGAGGTAAAGACTGTCCTGCCTGCATCATCCATCCGTGGGTGTGAGGTAAAGACTGTCCTGCCTGCATCATCCATCCGTGGGTGTGAGGTAAAGACTGTCCTGCCTGCATCATCCATCCGTGGGTGTGAGGTAAAGACTGTCCTGCCTGCATCATCCATCCGTGGGTGTGAGGTAAAGACTGTCCTGCCTGCATCATCCATCCGTGGGTGTGAGGTAAAGACTGTCCTGCCTGCATCATCCATCCGTGGGTGTGAGGTAAAGACTGTCCTGCCTGCATCATCCATCCGTGGGTGTGAGGTAAAGACTGTCCTGCCTGCATCATCCATCCGTGGGTGTGAGGTAAAGACTGTCCTGCCTGCATCATCCATCCGTGGGTGTGAGGTAAAGACTGTCCTGCCTGCATCATCCATCCGTGGGTGTGAGGTAAAGACTGTCCTGCCTGCATCATCCATCCGTGGGTGTGAGGTAAAGACTGTCCTGCCTGCATCATCCATCCGTGGGTGTGAGGTAAAGACTGTCCTGCCTGCATCATCCATCCGTGGGTGTGAGGTAAAGACTGTCCTGCCTGCATCATCCATCCGTGGGTGTGAGGTAAAGACTGTCCTGCCTGCATCATCCATCCGTGGGTGTGAGGTAAAGACTGTCCTGCCTGCATCATCCATCCGTGGGTGTGAGGTAAAGACTGTCCTGCCTGCATCATCCATCCGTGGGTGTGAGGTAAAGACTGTCCTGCCTGCATCATCCATCCGTGGGTGTGAGGTAAAGACTGTCCTGCCTGCATCATCCATCCGTGGGTGTGAGGTAAAGACTGTCCTGCCTGCATCATCCATCCGTGGGTGTGAGGTAAAGACTGTCCTGCCTGCATCATCCATCCGTGGGTGTGAGGTAAAGACTGTCCTGCCTGCATCATCCATCCGTGGGTGTGAGGTAAAGACTGTCCTGCCTGCATCATCCATCCGTGGGTGTGAGGTAAAGACTGTCCTGCCTGCATCATCCATCCGTGGGTGTGAGGTAAAGACTGTCCTGCCTGCATCATCCATCCGTGGGTGTGAGGTAAAGACTGTCCTGCCTGCATCATCCATCCGTGGGTGTGAGGTAAAGACTGTCCTGCCTGCATCATCCATCCGTGGGTGTGAGGTAAAGACTGTCCTGCCTGCATCATCCATCCGTGGGTGTGAGGTAAAGACTGTCCTGCCTGCATCATCCATCCGTGGGTGTGAGGTAAAGACTGTCCTGCCTGCATCATCCATCCGTGGGTGTGAGGTAAAGACTGTCCTGCCTGCATCATCCATCCGTGGGTGTGAGGTAAAGACTGTCCTGCCTGCATCATCCATCCGTGGGTGTGAGGTAAAGACTGTCCTGCCTGCATCATCCATCCGTGGGTGTGAGGTAAAGACTGTCCTGCCTGCATCATCCATCCGTGGGTGTGAGGTAAAGACTGTCCTGCCTGCATCATCCATCCGTGGGTGTGAGGTAAAGACTGTCCTGCCTGCATCATCCATCCGTGGGTGTGAGGTAAAGACTGTCCTGCCTGCATCATCCATCCGTGGGTGTGAGGTAAAGACTGTCCTGCCTGCATCATCCATCCGTGGGTGTGAGGTAAAGACTGTCCTGCCTGCATCATCCATCCGTGGGTGTGAGGTAAAGACTGTCCTGCCTGCATCATCCATCCGTGGGTGTGAGGTAAAGACTGTCCTGCCTGCATCATCCATCCGTGGGTGTGAGGTAAAGACTGTCCTGCCTGCATCATCCATCCGTGGGTGTGAGGTAAAGACTGTCCTGCCTGCATCATCCATCCGTGGGTGTGAGGTAAAGACTGTCCTGCCTGCATCATCCATCCGTGGGTGTGAGGTAAAGACTGTCCTGCCTGCATCATCCATCCGTGGGTGTGAGGTAAAGACTGTCCTGCCTGCATCATCCATCCGTGGGTGTGAGGTAAAGACTGTCCTGCCTGCATCATCCATCCGTGGGTGTGAGGTAAAGACTGTCCTGCCTGCATCATCCATCCGTGGGTGTGAGGTAAAGACTGTCCTGCCTGCATCATCCATCCGTGGGTGTGAGGTAAAGACTGTCCTGCCTGCATCATCCATCCGTGGGTGTGAGGTAAAGACTGTCCTGCCTGCATCATCCATCCGTGGGTGTGAGGTAAAGACTGTCCTGCCTGCATCATCCATCCGTGGGTGTGAGGTAAAGACTGTCCTGCCTGCATCATCCATCCGTGGGTGTGAGGTAAAGACTGTCCTGCCTGCATCATCCATCCGTGGGTGTGAGGTAAAGACTGTCCTGCCTGCATCATCCATCCGTGGGTGTGAGGTAAAGACTGTCCTGCCTGCATCATCCATCCGTGGGTGTGAGGTAAAGACTGTCCTGCCTGCATCATCCATCCGTGGGTGTGAGGTAAAGACTGTCCTGCCTGCATCATNAAAATATATTAAAATATACGTATTATACTCTGTAACACTACTAAACTAGAGCTTTATACCCCGTTCGCCTTGGTGCAACCTCCATCGACCGTTTCAATCTCGACTGAAACCAGGTTTAATCGCGATCGATTGAAGAGAGTTCTTGAAACTAGGTCCAATCATACGAGAGATCCCAAGCGCGCGAGAAAATACAAGATGGCTGCGGAACACGTGTCGTGCTATCGACAGCGAAATAAAAAAAAATATTGTATTTCGAGAAATGATAACATCTGTCTATTATTATGATAATACCTAAGGATAAAATAAATGATTTAGAAAAGTTTTTTCTTGAGAAAAAGTCATAGGGAAAGCAGTTAAACCTGGGGCCATATTCTGGTCACTGTCTCTGGACTCTCATCTCTCGCAAGCCGGTCGCTGATTGGCTAATTTAAATGATTAGCAGTCAGCGACCAGCTTGCGAGAGACGAGAGACCAGAGACAATGACCAGAATACGGCCCCTGCTTTCCCCATGACTTTTTCTGATTAAAAAAACGCCAATTTTTATGTTTATAAAATATTTTGAATGAAAAATATTAAAATATGTACAAAATAAACCATTTTGAACACTCTTTTTTTATTATTTATCAAAAAATATAGTTCTGGCATAAACAATGTTAAATTTTAACTGACTTAATTTTGCGAACGCATTTTTTTTTATTTATATGGGTATCTTAAGGTCCGTTTTTGCGCTAATGTTGCTAATGCGAGCGAAAAAAATTTGTTAAGGAAAAATTTTCTGTTAGCGAACCCTTTGTTAAATATTTCGAATATCACCACTG
>NW_019384373.1:7706-9557 GCF_000671375.1 Centruroides sculpturatus | reverse complement strand
CAAATGATTGTCAGTCAGCGACCAGCTTGCGAGAGACGAGAGACCAGAGACAATGACCAGAATACGGCCCCTGCTTTCCCTATGACTTTTTCTGATTAAAAAAACGCCAATTTTTATGTTTATAAAATATTTTGAATGAAAAATATTAAAATATGTACAAAATAAACCAGTTTGAAAACTTTTTTTTTATTATTTATCAAAAAATATAGTTCTGGCATAAACAATGTTAAATTTTAACTGACTTAATTTTGCGAACGCATTTTTTTATTTATATGAGTATTTTAAGGTCAGTTTTTGCGCTAATGTTGCTAATGCGAGCGAAAAAAAATTTCTTAAGGAAAAATTTTCTGTTAGCGAACCCTTTGTTAAATATTTCGAATATCACCACTGTATAGAATATATATATTTTGATCAGATATTCTAAAATGTCACAAAGTGACATTTTAGAATATGTGATCAAAATACTTTTTATAAATATGTGATCAAAAAAATGTCTTATAAAGAGAGGAAGGAAATTCTAAAACATAACTTCATATCTATTCACCTTTTAGCAACTAATTCACTTCACCTTCAACCTATCTAATATAGGCCATCGTCAGGTTTAATATCATAAATGTTCCAAAATGGAACGTACCTTTTTGAATATTTTACATATTTAAAATTCAAAAAAATAATTGAACTTTAAAATAAATTGAAAGAAGTGTGTATATACTGGGTAGAACGTCGATGTCGACGTCTTCCGCGCCCCGAAAAGTGTCGAATTGTTGTCTGAAGACAAAGAATGACCAATTGGTATTCGTTATTTAAAGTCGCTTCTTGTGTTTGTTCAATGAAGTTTCGTTATCCGAACATCTGTTCGTTGTCCGATCATAAAAATCGTTCGCGAAAGTGTTCGTTAAACGATCTGTTCGTTAACCGAACACCCACTGTATTAGTGATTATGGCGCAGACTGAAGCAGCGTAGAATAGGAAGGGCTAGTCATTAAAACGGTACACTCTCCATCCATTCCGTTGAAGATGGAAAAGGTGGAAATTTATATAATTTAAATTAAAAACCGTTGCCTAAATGTTAGGGATGCTAATGCGCTTTCAACAGTATGGAAATATATAATAAGAGAATAGTTAGTTTTATTTTCTATGTTCTATTTGTTTATTTACTTTTTATTTATTTAATATACACTAGACCTCCTATAATTACGGTCCCTATAATTACGATTCCTATAAAACTGCGAAAAAATTGTGATGGTATCCGTAAAAACCGGTAAAAAACTCCTATAATTACATAAAACATCATCAGGCAGCTGAACTACTTTCCCGCCGTCCTTAGCGCCACGCTACAAAGAGATCACTATCATCTGTACGGTATTATATATAAAATATATATAAATTAGGTACTGCACATATAATTATATATTAACTTAATTTATTGTAACTTTATTATAATTATATATTTTTTTTTCGCCGCGTGGCGCTACGCTACGAAGATTTTACGCTAACTATCGTCTGTACAGTATGTAAATTAGCTACCGTAAGTTTAATACAGTACTGTAATTTTATACATTTCTTGTGAAAGAAACATTTCTTATTCAACGGCGATTAAAATTATTTATATTAATGATGTGTCCAAAGTTCAACGAAGTTTTCGCAGAATAATAAGTTATTAGAAATCGGCCGCGGTTTGCTGTGCTGTTCCGCGACGAAAACAAGCTTGAACAATGGAGTTGTCGAATGGTGCACATTCGGTAAGTAATCCTACAATTTTTTGTTTATAGCGTAGTTTATACGGATTATTCCCAAAAAATATATACGTATTTTGGAAATGTTGAGTCGGATTAGTCTAGAATCGATTAA
>NW_019384373.1:0-1035 GCF_000671375.1 Centruroides sculpturatus | reverse complement strand
CAGAATTTTATAATTATTCTAATAAATTTTTGAATTGATGTTCAAATTGATTTTATCGACGTATATTGTTTTCTTTTATTCCTCCTCACTTCGTCTGCTCTTTGTTCATTCAGAGTTGGACTTCGGTTTTGAACTAAGGAAGATCCTGCCTGCATCATCCCTTCTTGAGTGTTAGCTGAAGACAGTCCTGCCTGCAGCATCAATTCGTGAGTGTGAGCTGATGATAATCCTGCCTGCATCATCGATTCGTGGGTGTGAGGTGAATATCGCCCTGCCTGCATCGAACATTCATAAGTGTGAGCTGAAAACGGTGCTGCCTGCATTATCTCTTCGTGGGTGTGAGCTGAAATAGTTCCAGCTTGCGTCATCCCTTCGTAAATGTGAGCTGAAAGTGGTCCTGCCTGCGTCATTCCTTCGCAAATGTGAGCTGAAGACGGCCCTGCCTGCGTCATCCCTTCGTAAACGTGAGCTGAAGACGGCCCTGCCTGCATCGAACATTCATAATTGTGAGCTAAAAACGGTGCTGCCTGCGTTATATCTTCATAGGTGTGAGCTGAAATTGTTCCTGCTTGCCTCATCCCTTCGTAAATGTGAAATGAAGATGGTCCTGCCTGCATTATCCATTCGTGAGTGTGAGCTGAAGACGGTTTTGGCTGCATCGAACATTCATAAGTGTGAGCTGAAAACGGTGCTGCCTGCATTATCTCTTCGTGGGTGTGAGCTGAAATAGTTCCAGCTTGCGTCATCCCTTCGTAAATGTGAGCTGAAGATAATCCTGCCTGCGTTATCCCTTCGTAAATGTCAGCTGAAAGTGGTCCTGCCTGCGTCATCCCTTCGTAAATGTCAGCTGAAAGTGGTCCTGCCTGCGTCATTCCTTCGCAAATGTGAGCTGAAGACGGCCATGCCTGCGTCATTCCTTCGTAAACGTGAGCTGAAGACGGCCCTGCCTGCATCGAACATTCATAATTGTGAGCTAAAAACGGTGCTGCCTGCGTTATATCTTCATAGGTGTGAGCTGAAATTGTTCCTGCTTGC